>NC_091945.1:24677103-24924603 GCF_041260155.1 Ptychodera flava | reverse complement strand
ACAATGCAGTGACATGGACTTTTAAACACAGGACATTGGTGATTTGTTCATGTGGTAACTCTGCATTCCTTATTTTCCAAGTGACCTTTCATTCATTCAGAGAGAGAGAGAGAGAGAGAGAGAGAGAGAGAGAGAGAGAGAGAGACACTATGCCATTATAAACATCCTGTGAATATGAGACATTTCTGTCCAGCAATATAAATATGCAACATCTACACAGCCTGTGATTAGTTCATATGAAGACAAGGATCATTTCTTCCTTTTGTGTGAATGCTTTCAAGTGACCCGTTATTTTTGCCTCTTGTTTGGCCATAGTTGATTAAGGTAGAGCCATAAGAGGTGAGGGAGACAGAGATGAAATGGTCAAGTTATAATATCATATCATGCCATTTAGCCTGAATAATGAGACTTCATCATGTGCAAGTACAAGTTGAAAGAGGTCTTGATATTGGATAATTGTAAGGTGAGAAGCACAGGTCATAGGGGTCAGGGTCACGGCAATTTCATGTCATGGACTCTATGGAGACCATTTTTCAGAAAGTCAAAGTAGTCACTATACATTTTAGATGATTAATCAGACACAGATGATAGACACTCAAGTAGCAACTGAATTTTAAATTGATGAAGTGCTAAATGATCAAAACAAAACAAATTGTAAGGCGCGACCTTCTAGAGGGAAACTGGGACAAAGTATTTGAAGGTTAGGTAAGGACACTTATCTTACCTCAGAACAGGCAGGGGGATTTTCCAGGGTTGGCCTACCTTCTGTTTATGAAGCAATCTATTCATATGTTAATAACCGTACAAAATAACCATTTTCACAACAAAATAATATGCAAATTATACATTGTTATGTAAATTCAGTGTCCTTCTGATTTGTCAAGCTGTGGAGAACAGTGCAGAGGACTACATTTAGCATCTCTGCAACCAGAAGGCCATAGCCTTGTACATTTTAAGGTATATTCCTAAATGAATCAAAGCTGTCATCTCACCATTGTTCTGTACTTGATGTCATATCTATCATCTCTCAGGCAAAGTGAGCACGCTTTTTTAGCATACACATTTTATTTGCCAGTACTGATCTTATCATATCATGAGCAGAATGAAATCAAGTTGAGCATAGAAAGAGTCATCATTAGATCTCATGGAAATTTTGTCTGGATATTGTCGTAAAATTTGTAAAATTGTATTTAGGTAGATCTTCCTAATTGTCACATTTTGTGATAGGCTATTGTGTCCTGTTGGGATAAAGAAGCAAAAAGAAGTCTTTTTGTTCAAAACCATAGCAAAATCTGGGGTCAAGTCAATGATGTGTTAAAGAAGAGCATGACATCTTTACATGAGAACAAGCTGGTGTCTTTAGTTTGTGACAATGCCCCAAATTACCAAGTTCATGTGATGTCATTGGATCAAATTGGTTAAAACAAGTGAGGCCTAACATGAAATTTTCATATATAGGCTACTATTGCTTTTAAAAAAAATTGTACATATGAAGGCCTCTGAAATGTAGATAGTGTGGACATAATTTTTACTGACGTAACAGACACATGTACCATGCCAATTAAGTGAAATACGTACAGGTTTTAGCACAATACCATTTGGCAGACAGGGGAGTAAAAGGTCAA
The DNA here is from genome assembly GCF_041260155.1 of Ptychodera flava. Classification (NCBI taxonomy): domain Eukaryota; kingdom Metazoa; phylum Hemichordata; class Enteropneusta; family Ptychoderidae; genus Ptychodera; species Ptychodera flava. The sequence continues at coordinate 24,922,978 of NC_091945.1, read as the reverse complement.
TGTCTGGCAGGATGAGTGTATAAAGTACAATGTAAACAACCATATACATAGAGTATGTAAGTGTGTAATCATGTTTCTTTCCTTGTATGTTTGTGTGTGTACAACTTCATTATTCCATGGTGTTTCATGACCATGTACAGGATTTGCAATTTTGTGGACATGAAGTCACAACGCAATGATTGTTGATCTTTGAAAAGTGATACTTTTTTCATTGGCGTGATGTCTGTCACACAAGTAACATGAAGTATTTGGTCTATTGAGGAAAATTTGGTATTGCCTGTGTCACAGATGCCATTACCACATATCAATACTAGTGGTCACAAGCCTCATCAAGCGTGGTGTTGGAATTTGTCACGGTCTTTGTCTTGTCTTCTCAGAGGAAACCAATATGATCTCAAATTATTTCTATGTATACCTGATGAACAAGCAAAGTTCACTGATGGACAGTTGTTGCATGATTTATGTAGAGTTGCTACCACCATCACTTGCCGGACACATTAACCTGTCTAACCTCAAGTTGCTGAACTGACAGGGTGTGATTTCACTGAGTGAGAACACAATCACTCATGGTTTAGTGGGGCTGAGATCAAACCTGCTCGATTCATCTTTGTGCACTGTTTGTCAGGAACTGGATGGTGTAAAACATCTGATCTATATCAGATAGGGTCTTGACATGGGTAGTGAAGAAACTCACAGCTGATATTGACTGTCATTCGTTCTGATAGTTCTGTTGCTAATGCAGTATATTCATCTTTCCTTTGTGAGAATGTGATGAAAAGTAGGTCAAAAGTCATCCAAGGTTATCCTCGAATTGTTTTGAAGAAAATTTGGTTGCATGCTGGGAACAAAAAGCACCCAAATATGTAGTCTTTGCAGTTGCTGAGATATATGAAAACAGGTAAAGTATGAACGGCAAAAAGGAAGTAGATATATTAGGTGCATAGTAACTTCTCTTAGTACCAGTAATTGTATATACAATATTACATTTTGTGTGTGGTATTTATATCAACACCATTAGAATACTGTTTGTATAACTTTAGCTGTGTGGGAAAGTCAGAAAGAATAAAATGAAAAAATAATGATGAAAAGACTGACAAGGAAACAAGTACACTTGCATGTTCATAGAGTGGAAAGAATTTGCAGAAGTCTTGTGATTAATGATAAGAAACTGGCTGACTGTTTACCCTTTTGTGGAGTTGTGTGTAAGCGGTAGTGCAGGCTTAGTAATAAATGATAAGCATGATTTATGGTAAACAAAAGTGTGTTTCATTCATTGTTATTTCCCATCAATGGAGCAGTGGAGTTGGGGAGCATTTCCTGGCATATGGTGGTTAAGGAAATGGTAGCTTCTCAGTAGTTTACGAGGGTGTTTTTTGAGATCATACACTGAAACTTTGGTCAGGTTCTAAATGACATAATTTTGTTCTGTAAACATGAATCTGTAGTACAACAAGTATTTACCACAGGAGTCTGAAGCAGATGAACTGGCATACATTGAAACAGTTGAAATTTCTGTAGCTTTCCTAGTAACATGGTGATATCCTGCCATTAGTCAGTTCCACGATCAGAGTATTCTGTTAGGAAGCCCTTCATAATTTTCCATTCTGGCTAAATTTATCATGAGGTCTGATGATGAATGTTGTTTAGCAAGACAGGGTCATGATCATGACTCATTCAAGACATACTGTGTACATTGGAGGCCGGGATTGGAGGGCAAACATCCTGTTGTGCTTGTCCTATCATGATGTATTACACACCCTTACCGAGAAGCATCATCCACATGATGTCAATTGTCAAGTTCACTGAATGACCAATATTTTTGAAGTGATTTTGCCCATTCAGTCTGCACTAAGTATAGGATGATAGATATAGGTCGTAATGTCCATTGAATTACAATGTATATATTTCATCTGAACAATATCTTCATTGTAGCAGATTTAAAGGATTTTATCTAAATATTACAAAAATACTTGCCCAGATCTTTTTGTACATGTAGCAACATTAAAATATAGTACCTGGTAGTAGTTTTTGATGAAGTCACAGAAATCTCATAAAATGTTGGTATAATTGTTGATCATGTAAATACACAATATTACCAACATTTTAATTTATTTTAATGTATTAATAAATCCTTAATATAATGACTAGATGACCTCCAGTGTTTCGATCTTGACAAATTAACACAAATTGATAAATAAAAGTAAAAGGGGATATAATTGGTTGAAATTCATGTTTTTTGCATACATACATATATATCCAAACATGTATTCATATAAATTTGTAAATACATACTGTATACACATATATACCTGTACATCAGTCATCCTTATATATGAATACATACATGATGCATACATTGTTTACATACGTACATATGTACATACATACATACATACATACATACATACATACATACATACATACATACATACATACATACATACATACATACATACATACATACATACATACATACATACATACATACATACATACATACATACATACATACATACATACATACATACATACATACATACATACATACATACATACATACATATACATCAGTACATCCATATATATGAATACATACATACATTATTTTTATTCATACATATATACATCATTCATACACACTTACATAGTTATAGTACATACATGTACATGTATTCTATTATTTAAGCAATTTTTGATGATGCAAATTGCCCATATGTTCATTTCACGGCTTCATATTCCGTTCATTTGGCATGTCAATATTTAGGAACAATATGATGTACTGCACTACACTGAAAGGGTAGACTGTATTGACGTCATCTGTTCATTATTCACCACACATGATGCTTCACTTGTTTCAGAAAAGCTGTATACATCTTTCCATTCTGCTATTATCCAGCAAAGAGAATTTGCATGACTTCTTGGAAAGCGCCAAGTGATCATACTGTGTGTCATAGATGGCATTATATGGGACTGCCCATTATCTCAAAGTCATGGCAATTTTAAAATTGGGTTTCCTCAGTACAGCTATCTTGCTCAGTGCTGCATGCTGTTCTGTAATAAAATGATTGCTTGACAGCCAAATTAAATTAAAGAATAACCGCTTGTTTTTTCTGCAAGTCAGAACAAAATTGCTGTTATACAGCTAAGCCTCTTCTCTTAGTCATCTGTTTTCTGGTTATTGTGATTTCTGTTGACAAATTGCATGTCACAGTGAAATTAGGTCAATGAGGGACAGTCCTTGTGCTGTTAGATTTAGCTTCTCATGTACAGAGGGATGTTTATGGAAAATGTTCTGAAGGTGGTACTGGTGTTAAGAGATTGTGTTGTCGTGTCATCTAGTGCTATGTATCTGTGTCGGGCCAAAGTTAATTTTCACTGAAATATTGCTTCCATATTGAGTGTAAGGTACAGTGTGAAGGGAAAAATGCTTCCATGATCATACCATACCGTCTGCTACAGTGTTAGTATATATACGTGTACAGTATAGTTTGTATATTCCTTTACACATTGCCAAAATGAATTTGTTTTTTTTGCTGCAAAATAGGTCAAGATCACATATGCCTAAGCATTTTTGGCAAATTATACAAAAACGCAAGTGGTTTTGCTCAGTCACTAACAACCGGCCATCAGCAAATACTAAGGACATCTCAACCCAGCCAAATTGCACTCACTGATGCTATAATCATCTGCAAGTCAAAAACACACATTGAAATTCTTGGCTGCAAAAAGTATACATTGAAATTCTTGGCTGTAAAAAGTATACATTGAAATTCTCGGCTGTCAAAAATATACATTGAAATTTCTGGCTGTCAAAAATACACATTGAAATTCTTGGCTGTAAAAAATATACATTGAAATTCTTGGCTGTATCTCATTCTGCAACAGGTCCACCCTTAACCGGTGATAACAATGGGTCTGGGCCAAATTGCCATGGTGCAAGGGTTAGATTTCCAAAACAAAGACCGCAGTCTACAGCTCTGTTGACCTGCAACTATATATCATCTTCTGTTTTATAATGATTCCGTGGTGTGTTAATTACATTGATGTTGAAATATTAAGATTCACTCTGTTGTGAGGAGATGGATTCAGACTTTCATAATTGTACAGCGTTATGATGATAGTACATCTTCACAAATGACTTCAAAAATATAGTTCAAAGAATAACCTGTACTACAAATGCTAAAAACAGCCCATAACAAAACTATACAGCTCATATTTTCTGAGTTTATATAATATATATATATATATATATATATACATATATATATATATATATATATATATATATATATATATATATATATATATATATATATATATATATTATATTCAATCTACAGATTGTGCAACAGACTGACATAGCACAGTACAATAAATTACCCACAATGCTGTTAGATTTGTACCAACGACGTTAGTTTTCTTATAACTTTTTCAGTTCTGTATAAAAGCAATAATGTGAAGTCTCACGATAATTTATTAATTATATTTATTAAAAGTACGTTGAAATATTGTAGTATAAATTTCAAAGAAACCATTAAATAACCATAAAAGTCACATTCTTCAGGTACTACAAATGTCACAGTTTTGGGAAGCAAGTTATTACCAACTGAAGGGGTCATTCTCTGAAAATAGTTAGCATGTAAATTTCTTTTGTCTTTTCTATTTGGAAAAAATCAATATCCTTTTGTTTCATAAAACAGGTGCAACTAGTCTCCCTACTTTCCATCACTTTATTCTGTATGGCTGAGGACAAGATCAGTGGAAAATTTACAAAAACCCTTTCTCTTCTCTCAATCAAGCACAATTTTCTTAATCCTTTAATATGGGAATTGAGAAGAAAGGTGTTTTTAAAAGTACGTTCTCAGAATTTTTACAAGTGGTCCAGGAATTTGTCTACACATGGGAGACATGGTAGACTTCACAGGGGATCTACGTTGGTACAAATCGTGATGTATTGTGGGAAATCTCTAGTACTGTGCATAGTAACACAGACTGACAAGTAACACATCCCTTACAGTTTACAGAGTATCCATTGCAAGCTAGGAATTGATCAAACATCAAGTTTTCCAGAAAGCACCACACCCAAAACAGACCTTGATCCACCACACTGAAAAGCCATTTGTGCCAGCTTTTCTTTTCATTCATTCATCTGTGTCCCGGTCGTTGTTGTGCTCAGTTATGTAGGTCATTGAACCTTGTCAACAAAAAGAGAAACGAAAAAATAAAAACGTTCATCATTCAAGATCAATATTTGCCTGCCAATGCTCATTATCGATTGAAATTACTGAATTCTGTCAAACTATAGTTTATGTCTCTGGATTATGTTCACATTTATGGTATTAGTTCATTTTCCATCCAAATACTGATAACCCTCTTCATGGTGACTTTATGCCCTGAGGCAAACTATTTTCAGATGAGTTGTCAACTGTGATTAAAATGATGTTTAAGAGACATTTCAGCAATTTGGACCACTGTTGTATGATTTCTTGTTGATCTATTCTGTATTTCATCTATTTATATTTATTTCAAGAATCAAATTCATTGTCCGTGGACAGGGTTGTTTTCCCTCAGCCTTTGGGCAATTCAGGGAGTAATGTTTTGTTTACACAGTCATGAAGTGTCAGTCCAGAGCATATAGCTCTCACCTTGCTCTTTGTCAGTCCCCTTCTATAGAGTAGTGAATTGACGTTGTGTACATGTACAACCAGATCAGCTCACACCCAACAATGTTTACTTCCAACAAATGGAGTCCTCAGCAGTGCTAGGATGATATTTCAATGTCACAACCTGAAGAAGACCTAGGCCATGTCCTCCTCTGCTAGCAATCTGCTTGTGTCTAGTGTGCTTGTAATAATGAAAAAGCAGCAATGAGCTACCTAGAATAGTTTGGAATTTTAACCTTTCTCAGTATGACCCCAGTCGTTTACATTCTTGCAAATTCAGCACATACCGGTACAAAGTTATGAAAAAAATGAATTTAAAATCATACTGATTGGTTTATTCCTGTATCTTTATTTTAACACTGTCTTAGTGTCTAAATAACAAAGGTTCATTATATGGTGTGAAGTAAAACCAGCTTTGATCGTGATCCAGGCAAAACAATTTTGATGTGCTGTTTGATTTTTACCATCACCTAAATGATGAAACAGCAGCCACGCTGACCTTGTGTCACTATTTATCCTTAACAAACAAGTGATTTGCATTTTCATATGTCATCCTTATTGACCATGTTGAATGTTACAATGAACAGAGTGCAACTAAAATTTTGATTCGGTTTCAGTTTATGTAATACATCCCACACTCTTTATTAAAGTGTTGGTGAGCCCCAAAAACATAAGAAACATGTCACTTCCAGTTTCAGATAAATCTGAGCCACAGTTTCAGGAAAGAGGCCAATGGTAGCATGTGCCCGTTTGTTTGTGGACACAACCCTGCTATATCATAACTTATGGCAAGCTGCTGCTAAAAATAATTTGAATTTGGTAGCCGTACAGTCAGTTACAGCTATTCCTGCTTTCTGACAGTGAAACTCAGGATGCTGGAAATGGTGTTGTATGTATGTACCAACCACGCACACATTTTCTGAAAAAAGTGATTTCCCCAAAATTGGCCTATGCAGCTCTAGTTGATAAAAATAAAATGCTTCTACATCATACAATGTACAATATTACTGACATGTACAGTGCAGTCTCTTCTGTCAATATCTGTTCTCAATAATACTACATTTATGCTAGAATCTTGGTATAATGACTCCAACCTTCGCCACAAAGAGTCCAGTGGTTTGCAGCAATGGTCAAACTGCTGTCTCCCCACCAAATTGACTCGACTGTTATTTTCTGCTGTGAAATATTCAAAGATATTGTTGCTAAGGATGTGTATTGGAAATACTCAGATTATCTGAAGAGTTCTTAGATCAGCTGATAGCAGATATTCATTTAACCATTTACACATCATCAAATGATTTAAAACCTCTTGCTCACTACCGGTAGTTTCATTAAATTCTCTGTCTCTTTGCTGATAATTATGCACTTCTTGGTGTTGTTTAGTGACATTTTCATCAGTAGAAATGAGGTGTGTCACATTGACACAGATATGTAAATTTACCGTGAATGTTTTCCTTGTATCGCTTAGGATGGCCTCCCAACAAGTGCCTTTACGCAATGTTGGCAACAAAATAAATTTGCCAATATCAGCTACATCCACAAACAGACCTCCCTTTGCAGAAAGTAAATATTTGAAGGTTAACACACCCTATATACAAACATTGCTTTGACATTTTGTCACCGACAGGAATATTGTAGGTTAATAGAAATTTTCTGATAAAAATTGATGGCAGAATTGATACACTTGATTATGTGACTTAATTAAGAATAGCATTATGCAATTTGAAGAGCTGGAATTTAACAATGAAATTTAGACACGGAATTAAATGGATATTGGTGTAAAGATCATCAGCAATTGTTTCAGTGTTTAAGGTGGTTGGAAAGGCTAGAGCGTCAGTTATAAATTTCAACAAAACTATTAAAATATAAAAGTAGTCAACATTCTCTGTGGAATAAAAAAAACTAGACATTTGGGCACAAAGGCATTGCAGAGTTATAGCCTGTTAAAACTTCTGAAAAACTGACCAATAAGAAGAAGTTGGGGAGTCCTTAGTGTATTAACTATGGTAGAGGCCCCCTAGCTTTTAATAAAATGTTTGAAAAGGGAAAGTCATTATTTGCTGTTTTTCAGGAAAGTTTGACAAGGCGGTGCGGCATTCAGAGTGAGTGACTGCTATTGTAAATGCATTTTTAGATTCTTTGAGTGTCAAAGAGGTGTCAAAAGTGAGATTAACCAAAAAAACTGCTCTATGACTTCAAAAGAGGGGTGCAAATATGGCTTGTTTTCAACACTTTTGACAGAATAACAGTTTTCCTACATAATTGTATACCAAATTAATCCAACTTTGAAATGAGATATGGACATGGAATTTTTACAGCCTATTAACAAGGTTACAGATAAGATTTGTACGGCACAATTTTCCTGTATTTGAAGTACTTTTTGAAAAATCACATTTTGAAATTTGAAAGAATTTTTAATAATTTTTTGACATATAAACCCATGTAAAATCATAAAAACAAATTTATTTACAAATCCTGCCATACAAATCTTACAATAAATAGTGTCAACATATTTATAACTAATTTGGTAATATTAATACTATCCAATTATTATTAAATTCAAATATGTAAAAAAATATGAAAAATTAAATTTTAATATTTACTGGTGTCATATTTCAAATCATGGCTGCAAATAATACAATTTTTATATTCTTTGGAGAAAATATTAACTGAGGGAGTTATCCTGAAAATTTGACTAAATATCTTGATTCTAACACTTGAAACTTGACATTAACTCTGAGAAAAAATTGGTGCAAAAATAGCCTTTCCAACCACCTTAACAATATTTGCTGTGTCAGAATTATATTTGAAAATGAGTCGGTAGAACTGTGTAGTGTGAATTGATTAATATTTATTGAGATACCATTGTAGACAAGGTTTTGTAGACACAGCTAGGTAAAATAGTTCTACTCATACCAACACAAAGATTGCATATTTTTTGTTAACTGTTGCAAACTCCTGGAGACAACAGTTCATGCTTAGGTCATTCTCTCTGTGGGGATTTGACATCAAAGGTTGATGCACACCGACATAATGAATGTGTCTACAAATGTATCATCAGTTGTAGTCACAATTACTGCTGACTTGGTAATATTTCTCAGCATGATGTACAGTAGAATATTATGACAAATGCGACATCTTACCTTGGCTTCAAAATATTGATGCATTACCCTAGACTGTCTCACATGACATTTGTCTGTGTGTAGCCTGCTTACAATGGTACAGTGTACATGTATGATGATGGTATAATAGTCCTTTCAGAAAGGGCTACAGGCTCTTGTTTTATTTCAAATATGAATAAAATCTGTGTACAATTAAAGTATACTTCCCTTGATGACAAGTACACACTCTTACATGTGTATCTCCTAGCAATACACTATGCTTCATTGACAATGTCATTTGTGAAGTAACTATCTGTAGTATTTTGTGGTGTAAAAATAGGCAAAATTCACTGTCCTGTGCTTTCATATCAACAAATTCATATGCCCACAATGAGATACATTGTATATACACTCTGTGTGTGTGTGTGTGTGTGTATATATATATATATATATATATATATATATATATATATATATATATATATACTACACAGTATATATATCTAGGTTATCTTGGCAGCACGTTTTGAAAAGTGAGTTTTTGTGCCACAGATTACATTGCTATTTAAAGTAGAAGACTAAATTTTGATGAGAAAGACTAAAAATTAAAAACTCATGATTTTACCGTATAAGGCTCTGCCATAATCACTGATAGCAGGAATAAATTTAACATAAAATGTGTACTGTACTGTACAGTGACATAATTGCCTGGTATTGCATTTGTTGAGCTTTCATTTGTTGATGACCTCCAAACCATTTCTGATCGTCTCATGTCTTCTAATTTTTTTATTTTCTCTCTGTCTGTCATTGAGGTCAGCAAGCAAACAGTAAACCCCTAGTCACATCTCACACATTGTTGAAATTCATTCACTTTGTGTACAGTATGTCAGTACAACTCTGGTAATATACCGGTATACAGTATGGTTATCAGTGTCACCTTTTGACCTACTGACCTGACTATAACTGACAGCAGAGAGAGAAATTAGCAAAAGAATTGATCATACATGTAGCCCCAAAGAATACTCAGAGTCAACCAATGGTTCCAAAGCTAGTTTTGCAGTATGATATTGAAATACGATATCCTAGAAATAATAGCAGTATTGTATGTCCTAGTAAAGTTTTTATCCACTTACTAAATTTAAACATGAAATCTTATCACCTGATATAGCTTTCTACTGACTGTTGAATTTACTGTATAGTGCCAGGTTATGTACACAAACAGTTCATATCTCTGGTAACAGCATAAAAAAATACATAACGTAAGGTGAAAGAGAAACTATTAAAAATACACTGCTTCCATTTATTTCTACACAGGCACAGGAAAGACGCACAAAGATGCAGCGTCTGTCAGAGCTACTCATCCAATTCCAGCAGCTTGCGGACTCTATTACTTTGAAGTGAAGATTGTCAGCAAAGGAAGAGATGGGTAGGTGCCATTTATAGGAATTCATGTCAATTTGTTTATGGGTTTAATCCAATGTGGCTGCAAGATGTTCACTTGTTTCTTTTTCACATATAATGGTATGGACTGGGGTATGCGTTACTTGAGCGTTTACATGTAAATGAGTTGATGCCTTTCACATTTGTACAACACACTATGACACAATGATACATACATAAAATGCTGAATGGTCATATAAGTTGTACTTCACATGTACAATACCATCCAGTTGACAGAGCTAATACATGAAAACACAGACAGTGACATAAAAGGAAAGAAATTCAAATTTAGATTATACATGTGCAGGGATGGACACCATTTCCTGTGTTCATACATTCGTTCAGATAAACACAGAAAGGCAAGAGCCAATTTAGCACTCATATGTAGACAGACACATACTCTCTGACACATGCAAATAAATCATGTTGACACCACACAGGAAGCCAGAGAAGGCCAAGTTAATTTGTGAATTATTATTCCATTATGTTGTTTCCTTCGATTTTCAATACTGATATAACAGTATTGAAATACGACAGAGGTATTGGGTACTGGCAGTATTACCAAAATCACCTGAGTAAAATGTACATGTACATAAAAACTCAGACATTGCATTTTCATCTCAGATGTCCCCGCGGTCTCACTCTGTCCTCATTGAATATCAGAAGCAGTGCTATCATATGCAGTGGTATTTTTCCATGGGCAAAATTTACAGCAAATTATTGAAATGCAAAATGGCTCCCATTACAACTGTAAACATCATGGTATTTGGCGTCAGCAAGGCTTTGCAGTGGGTGTAGTGTGACCCAGTTTATGGGTAATTCACATCTCTTGGGAACATACACAGACATGTCCTTGTCAGACATCACAAGCCTGAATGCAAACCTACACTATTTATGGCATTTCTGTCTTCTCAAGATACATCGTATAGTCTGCAGGCAGTTTTCAAAACTTTTAGTCTTCCTGTCTTGTCAAATGAGCAGAAGTACATGTTGAAATATAATGTAATCCCGAAATCAATTCATGTGAAATTCTGTTTTTGATCAGAATACATGAACCTTCATTATTTCTTGAGCAGATATATTGTTCATGTTTGCACTTTGGCAAAATACACATTTGGAATATAATTGTAATGCTTTCTCCCCTGCTCTTAAAAAAGTAGTGCAACCTTTCCAGAGAAAACAATGGGTGAAACTAAATTTTGCAGACAACAAGGGTTGACCTTCAAGGTTTTTAGTTTTGAAAGGATATCATAATTGCCTTCTTTTCTTGATGGACTCATAAACAATGATTTCCTTTGTTTGGATGTAGACACCATTTATAACAATGTGGACAGACCTTGAAACATAACCCTCCATTTGCATGACAGGCTGGTAGCCACAGTAGCAAATCACAATAGCATCTGTCTCCATTGTAAAGGTTGAAACATTGATTGAAAAGGGGACTTCAGACTGTATGTGCAGATGATATGAGATTTTTGATGGATTCTGTCAGAAACAAATATTCTACCACACAACTTGCAAGAAGATGAAACAAGATATCACAAAGTGTGAAAAGAACATCTGCCTTTGCCAGGAATAAAAAATAATATGTCATGAGATCTTGCTCAAACATCTGCCCACAAAAAGTTGTGACTGCTTGCCCACAAAATTTAAATGATTCACTCCCAATCATTTTATTTGAAAAGACAATGACTATAGAAAAATACCAGACTTATCATGAGGCACAGCAGTTGTAATGACGCACTCACTTTTGCTAGAATTGGTGTAAATGTAGGAAAAATAGAAATACAAATTGCAGTGTTATTCTCCTATGATGTTAGACTTTTGCGTACATAGTTAGTAAACATGTCATGTGTATCTTTATGGTACTATTGACTTATCCCTAGGCGTTCAGTTTTCCATCTCAGAGACCGTTGTCTGTGTTATTTCTTGAACAAAAAATTTAAAATTCGGCAGTGAATTCACACGTTTCTTTCAACTTTCACATTTTAAGTTGATTTCATCAGTACATACAGTTAAAATGCATTGTGCTTTTCAGGGTCAATAAAGATATAATACACTGGCAATTTCACACTCCATCAAGTTCACACACTTGTTTTGTTCCTGGCTGTGTGTACATGTACGTCACAAGTGTACGTCATAAGTGTACTGTACTACTTAACGTCATCCAGTTCATTCTGTTTGGGTATCTATGTACACCTCCTTGTCCGGATGAGTCACTTTAAACAATTTTAGCATACACAGCTTGTAACACATTTGATGCCTGTCATTGATTATTTTAAGGGTGTAGTGACCTTGCAGCTGTAAGCAAGTGTGTTCTTTATGATGACATTGTTTTGTTTACGTTTATAGGTATATGGGAATAGGACTGTCCTCTCAAGGAGTGAACAACAACAGATTACCTGGTGAGTGTAACACACACAATGTCTATTAAAACCTTGCCTTGCTATGTCTGAATTGACACCATGATGTGACCTCTGCCACTTTCAGAAATGTAAACATTTGTTTGTGTGGTTGTTTGTTTCCTCCCCTGATTCAGTCCAAGAGAGGATGATTCAGTTGCCATTGCACTATGTAGTGCAAGATCAAAGGTACTTGAATATTGTCAATGGATAGTAAGCCACTATCTCTGGATTTGTGTACTGAAACAGTATTCATTAATACACTTTGCATAAATGAATATTAATATTGCACTTTGAGCATCAGATGCAGTGTCATGTCAGTCATCTATTAGTCGGTTTGCCCAGGTAGGGCAACTCATGTGGTGGTTTACGCACCCTGATGATACTGTTGATGCAACTTACCCCCTTATGTACTGGTAATTAAAGGGGCAGTTCTCAATCCCTGGTTCTTGCATTGGTTCTTGTTAACATTGAGTATTAACACGGTGTTGGTCCTTTGTTTTCTATTGAAATTATGATCAAGATAGTTCAGTGGCTTTTACTTAGATAAGGCTGATACACAGTGTCACTAAACATTGCAAAAATGTAAAATTTCAACTCTTTCCTACCTCACGCACAGTCCTCCACAGGGACCGTGCCTCACTGTATGATGAACAGTTCCAGCTGTGCTGCTGGCAACCAAGTGAACACAACTAAGGTTACTGGTGACAAGGGTTTAGGAATGATGTCATGCCATCATAATGTCTATTTCAATAAACATTTCTGTCTTCCTTCATTAGTTTGTTATACTGTGCAAATTCCTTCAAATATCAGTGTGATATTAGTTTACACTTGAGACCTTCATCAGAAATTCACACCAAAACTAGTCAGTGTTTGTCGTCTACATTTTCTTCTCTGCAATCAGTATACAGGCAGTTTGGTTGCATTCATGCTGGGTGAGCTGGATGGAGATTTCTTTAGTTACCAGCATAACTGCTTTTGTTTCCAGTTCTCTGTTGCCATGGTTACTGTCTCCTATATGATACAGGGTGGTTATAGCTTTTGAAACGACCAGGAAGCTGTCAGATCTAGCCATCTTCCGTGTCATTCAGTCCTAGTAAAGCTGGTATATATTTCCATGGGATTTAGTTTAAATGGCCAATGTGGTGATATAGCTGTATTGCATTTGTTGAAGGGTGCTGATATCAGCAGTCTAGTATCTGTTTGGTTGAAGCTTTGTAAACTCAAAATCACAGTTGAAGTGGATGGGCTTAGGGATGATACGGTAATAGTTTACTACGGTACACCTGCAAGATCAGCTACCAAGGAATGCTTGCAATACTTCTTTGTAGCAACACTATTTTTGTTGCAGTGCTCTTTAAAGGCCGGCTCAGTTGATCTGACTTTCATCTGTGTGATGACCATGGCCCATTTTAATCTTCAACTTTGTTCAAACAAAAGAACAGCTGACAGCCAGTATCACTAGTTGCTAACCCAATTGTCTGGCCTTGGGAAAACAAAGTGACAATAAATAAAGGGATCCAGTATTGCAACCAATGATGTGGCTAGAACAATAACAAAAGACATCGCAACAATGGAGGTCTCTTTGTTTCATCACCTGAGGACAACCTTTGACCTTTAAATCAGTTTATGGCTGTTATCGATTTATCAGTTCTTTGACCTTGCATTGCTCTTGTGTGTGTTTATATTTGAATTTTATTTTTTTCCACAGTTAATTTGTGTCACTTTTTTGTTTGAAAAATGTCATGTTATTTTACAAAGTCTCAGCAAAGTAGAAATACTAAACTATGCCCAATCAATTTGAATTTCGGGCAATGAACCTGTGTGTCTTGTCTTGGAATTATCTGACAAAATTTAGTTTTCCTTCAATTGATCCATTTCCTGTGATTATGTGGAGAAATTTGGGAAAGCAAAGGTCACTGACTTTGTGATATACAGTACTCTTCCCCCAACCCGACATGTACACGGTAGCTCTTGTCAGTTTTGCAGGGTCAAAGTTAACCCATGCATGTATACCTTTTATTGCGATACAGTATATTGATTTATTATGAAGTCTGAATGCATGTGTGATGCTAGTGTACAGTGTAGTGTGGGTGAATTGATAAGATACTGACCTCTCCACAAGAAAACAGCGACATTGTAGATGTAGATCAATGTGCTCTATTATGGTAGGATTCCTGAGAAAGAGCGCTGTAGTATGTGGATGTCATTTTTGAAAACATGAATAAAAGGGAATGAATAATGACACTCCTCTCAGACCTCAATAGTATCTTAGTATTCTCCACAGCTTGGAAAAACACTGAGCAGCTGATTTACAAAACAATAGTTATTTGTATATTTTTGTATTGTGCTAATAAATTCTTTTATTTTATAGTTATCTTACATATAGATAGATTTGTTTAAAAATCAGTGGAAGCTGTACTCTCAAAATCCCTTGTTCAGAACACTGCATCTACCAGCATGTGGCCTTGTTCATGTTAATATTTTTATAAATGTTTTAGGTGAATAACTTTATCATACTTAAATGATAACATGTGTGTACATGAAAGTGGCTGTATGAGGTTAAAGGTCACCTGCAAACTTTGCCATATTTTTTAGTATCATTTCCACTCTTTTTCTCCTTCAGGCTGGGATAAACATTCATATGGGTACCACGGGGACGACGGCCATTCGTTCTGTTCCTCTGGTACAGGGCAGCCATACGGGCCTACATTTACAACAGGTGATGTGATTGGCTGCGGTATCAACCTCATTGATGGCACCTGTTTCTACACCAAGAACGGACACAATTTAGGTGAGTGGTCAGTGAACCGTACCAAGCCACATGGGAGCTTTTTAATCGAGCCAACGCCAGTAGTGATGGCGCCTATATCTTAATCACTGTTTCCCATGGAGTGGTTGTACTAGACCCCAGGTACTAGATTATATATAACAGCTGATATAACTGTCAATTTACATCAAATAAAATAAAGTCGCACATCGTATCTTTCTCTCTTCTCAGTCCATCTGTTTGATAAGTCAAATTGTGCATTCTCAATGTCACCATTTAAATATACACAACACAAATTTTAATGCTAAAAATTTTTATTCTTTTACTTCATATCATATCCTGTACATCATATTTACTCAGTATCAAGTGCAGTAATGTTTGCTTGCTCATTCATTAGGTATTTATGAATGTTGAAACATTTTAAATTTTAAGCAGCCATCTTAAATAGTCATATCTCATATCTCTGCCTGTGTAAAATCAAATACTCTTCCTGGAAGCCAAAATACTGTGAAATAATATATATATATATATATATATATATATATATATATATATATATATATATATATATATATATATATATATATATATATATATATATATATATATGGCTTCCAGGAAGAGTATTTCATGTTTAAGTTTATTTGACAAGAAACAATAATCCACTGTGTGATATAGGGTTTGGTGGATGTACTGATAATATAAATCTTAGATATCTTTCTGATATATTCAATACTCTGTATTTGAAAGCAAATTTGAACAAAAAAACACACTGGAGTTTCAACAGACAACAAAGAGCTATGAGAGGAATGTTTATGTAGCATTTACTGAGTTATTTAATGGTTAATGTTAATTTGATATCCAGGCCTTGAATTAGAGTGATTGGCTGAAGTACCAGTGTAAATTTGACTGACTGGAGTGTATGTTGCAGTGAACAAATAATTGTGTAATCTTCTGTCACTTGAATATGAATATTATAATTGGAGAGCAATCATAACGTTACATCATGCTGGTTGAAACATACCTGCAAAGCGGTGCTGTTGGTTTGTTCTAGGGATTAAATTATAATGCGTGATATTCCATCATAATGTTTGTTTTTCCATTCTGTGTGCTGCATTGTAAAATAGTGACCTAGTTATTCTAGCATACTGTTCTTGCTAAATAAGCTCAATTTCAAGCCTTTACCTAGAGATAGTAGAACCAAATTAAGAAATTATTCTCAGTTATTTTGAACAAAACCACCTGCTCAGGTGAAATTGAAAATTATGTAAAAAAAAAAAGCTTTGACAAATTAACAAATGTCTTGTGGTGTACAGTATGTTCAGAGTCAGAGTGTAGATATATTTAGAGATCTATTATGCATCTTTTCTGCTTCTGGGTCTCTGTATTTTGGGGAGAGACCTTACCCTCCTCCGGCAGAGATTCTGATTCTGAAACCATGCAAATAACATTAATATCTTGATATTTATGTCATGGGGAGTCACATAGGGCAATGTGGAATATAACCAGTGATATACTCCCATGCATACCTTTATTCAGTCACTTTGGTTTGGTCCCTGACTCAGTGTTCTGAACTAGGTGGCTAAATATATATATATAATATGATAGGGGTAAAAGGTTGAAACTGGTACAATCACTTTTTTTGCTTTCTAAAACCAATAGCATTCCCCGCTTATCTCGTGAGTATTTATCAGCCATGGCAGTTAAATCAAGCACAGTGATTGACCCATGAGTCAGCAACCACAACAGAAATAAAAAAAATGTGATATCTGCTGTTATTCCAATTTGAAATTGTGAACTGATATGATAGCCTTACAGCTGTTAGGAATCAAACTGTGATGATTTGTGACTCGGCGATATTAGAGCGGCAGGAGCTTTACGGCTTGTGTCATGTTAACATTGCAGTGTCTTGCAGAGGATATCACTGAGAAGAGAGTGTGTCATTAAAGGAAAGTCAAAGTGGACTGAGTATCATGTGTAACTGGTATATCCATGTAAAAATTGGCAAAGAGAAAGAGTGGCATGTTGCTCAGAAAAATTCTACCTATTGGTGAATTTTCTCAGCCAGTTTTCTTTTTACTTCAAGAAATCTTTTGAAAAATCGAACTGGACTTAGTATCATTTATAAGTAGTATATCCATTTTGAAATCAGTGAGGAGAAAACCTCACATGTTGCTCAGAAAATTGTACGGGTATTGGTTTCGTTTCTAAGCCAGTTCTCCTCCTTACCACCCAATTTTCTTTTGTAAAGTTCCAATTTGCCTATTCAAAACTATTGGGCCTGATCAAATTGTTATAGAGTTCATTCGTCAAAAACTTTCCACCTCTGCCATGAAGTGATTGGACAAACACCACCACTGGTATGTTACATGTACTTGGAAAGAGCCCAATCTAATTAAAGAGTAGAACATGCATATTCAGATGTTCGAAATAAATTCCATGAGGAAGTGACTCATTCAGACTTTGACATATGGTCTCCGCCGCTGTGTAAATATACATGTACATGAATTACTATTTTCAGTAACAACTATGTATTGCCGTTTTTTAACGACCGCTGAGAATGAGGCTGACCCTGTAGGGCAGCCTGTAACCTTTGAAATTGAAAACAAACAAACAAGTACTCTACATTTGTTGATAAGGTGACTGAAGATTAATAGACATACACATGTGATGTGCGTGCTGTCAGTCAGTCTTTCTGTATTGACATGTGTGCCAATGACCCTCCATGGAGACAGTAGCTACCTCCATGGACTCTTTGATCCAATCATTCTCTGACCAATCTCAAGTTTTACCGTTTTGACAGTTTCTTATTCAAACTATTAGACAGCATTTCACTCTTTGTAAACCTTGTATAATTTAAAGGGCCTATACCTGTAAATTTTTATTAAAGTTTGTCACTATTACTTTAGCAAGTCAATCATAAGTTCCTGTTCTACTCCAAAAAGGATGTTGAAATGCGTACTATTTAGCTTGTCAACACAGCATCTATACATGTGGAAGTATTGCTGTTGTTTACATTAAAATTCTAGGGTGGACCAGAATTCACTTGTCACCAATAACAATGCAGTTTTAAAAATATGTACAGGCTGAGATGACAAGGAGAATACTGTGTATCTCAACATGCTTTGGGGACGAGTGTAGAACAAGAAACTGTAGTTGACATCAAAAAAGAAAATTATTTCAAAATATCATCAAAAGTCAATGCTGCTTTGCCTTTGAAAGTGTTCATTGTTCAGAATTAAAACATGTGAAAATAGCAGCGTTCTCACCAGGCCGCGATTCCGCGACATTCTCGCGTATTTGTCTGTTTTTGTCGCGGATTTCTTGGGCGTGCGCGCCAATAGTGGCGCGCCTTTGAAATTATAAACTTTCATGGTGCCAGCCGTACGGCCGGCCGGCCGTATCATACAGCCAGTACTTTTCACCATGGACGTAAATGATTGACGCGAGTAATTACACTTCCTGGTTGAAACTGAGGCAATCTGGAGGCAATATCCGTCAGAGGGCGTACTTAAGCCACAGTCACTTGGACCCAGTCACTTGTGATTCGATACATGATGGCCGATGCATTACCACACAGCGGCCGTCGTGTATTGAACCACACGAGACTGTGGTAGTCTGACGCACTGGACGTGTTCGCCTTGCATGCATACCGGTACATGTCCACGGAATTCGCGGAAGCTGGAGGCGTCATGGGCACGATAAATATTTTCATAGGCTACGACAACAATAATCCGAACTACGAAAACACAAGAATGTAAAGCTTGTATATCCCTAAGGAATTACATGAACATTTTTCGAAAACAATGAACTCGAAGCTGGTAGCATTATGCTGTGAGTTCCGCATGACAACCAGGGTCTTGACGGGAACGACGTTATAGTGTTAGTGCCGTTGAGATTCAGTGAATTTTTGTTCTCGAAAAATAACGTAACTTTGTCTGAGATAATTTTTAGGTCTTTGCTATGTTTGGAATCATGTATAAACTTCGCGGGAGATCCGTGTTGTGTGATGTTATCAGGCATTTGCTCCGTTCCTCGCCCACGCGACCTAGTACCCACGACTGGAAATGATCGACAACAGGCCCACTGCCGATTGATAATATTATTCCAAAAGTAGTTCCGAGGTTTAAATGTGGAATAGTTGGAGGAAAGTTCTCTTATTATGCAAAAAATTATCAATTCTTGGCTTGCGCATGTGATAAGTATATTATTCCAGGCGAACTTATACGTGAGAACATGGACGTCTTTTTCCATGCTTCAATCAATTGACAGAATTTGTAGCCTTGGCTGGCGACCAAAATTTCACGTAAAAAGTTGATGATTGATTACAAACATCATAGGGATATGTTTCCTGATCTAAATAAATGCTGACTTGGCCTGTTCCTTCTGCTGGTTGTGAAAGGGGGTTTAGTGTGCGAAAAAAAGTAACTAATGACAGGAATCAACTGGGAGCTGAACGGCTGGACACTCTAGCAACTACTGTTATTGTAGAGGGCCCCGAAATGGACTTTCACACTGGAAAGAACGAAAGTCCCATAGACTTTTCATTAAAAGGCACTGATATTCAATATCAGTTGATATGTTCACCGAATGTTTACAAAAAAGTTGTCAAGTTGAATGAGTTGTTGAGTATTTTTTCCATGCATAGAAAAGGTTCGTATTTGCAGTTTGACTTGTTTAACATATTTATGTATTGTCTCACAAAAATCATCCGTTGTCCCGATTTTTTTGGTCAGCGGGACAAAATGTCCCACAAAATTTTTTTTCTGGTGAGAACACTGAAAATAGTTGTCGACAAAAAACATACTCAAGTTACTCACAGACAGCGTGTATTATGAAAACAATGATATATATGTCAGTCAGTGTACATGCTAATAATACCTTGGCTGGTTTTACTTACTTCAGACATAGTTATAAAGTACAGTGAGGTCACCATACATGTACCGGTATGTTGAACATCTTACATCGACATTTGAATGGAAGGTCGACTTTGTAAGGATACTTCAAAAGCTCTTGAAGTGAAAAACATAAAGAGACATTGATTTGTCACTCTGAACATGACAGCATCAATCTAATTAAAATCCTCATGCGTTTGCTGTAATGCTTTTGTGTTATGATTTCAGAATCAGATACATGTACTTTAAGAAAAAACAGATTTGCACTTACCTGAAGAACAATTGCCTACATACATCACCTCCCAATGTCAATAATCACTGCGTGTCTAATGTATGATGAATACATGCAAACATACTCCATGGATAATGTTTCATTGTACTCTAGCATATCGTGGGCCCAGGATTCTCCAGTCTGGCCCAGAGTTCATAGAATGATGAATAAACAACCATTTGACATTTTTTTTTCTGATTTCTTTGCAGGTATAGCATTTACAGATTTACCGGTAAGTCAAATCTCTGCCAGCAATTTAATTCATTCAGTTGCAAAGATTGTGGCTAATCTTCTATTGATATCAGCGAAATACATATATCACAATTGTGATCATACTGACCATGGGTGATGTACATGTAGAAATGTATAGACCTTTTCCGGATTATCCCACAGTGCATTGCTGTGGCTGTATCAAACACTGTATACACACTCAAAAACAAACAAAAACATGCTAATTTTGTGACGTACAACAAATTGATATAAGAGAGTGATACAAATTTGCAATGCCAAAAAATGCTTCTTGTATTTTGTGTCCATCAGCAAAGAAAATGTAGGTCAGGGTGTAACCTGCCATAGTGTTCTATGAGTAATATACCCTACAGCTAAAAAGTTCTATGAGTAATGTACGCTTTGTATACCCTGGTGTGCACTGCATCGTGGAACCAGTAGAACTATTGATGACCTGTGTATGACCTACATGTATGCACAGGATAATTGGGTAAGAGGGGAATCAAAAAGCCACAGACTGCACTCTCCAATAGAATTGTATCACTGTTAGACAGTGAGAGGTAACCTCTGACCCCCTCCCTGTGATGATGGGGGGGGGGGTACATGTAGGGTTTGGTAAGAGACGCTCGCCAGCTAGCAGTGTTATGTCATTTTCTGACAGTGATAATGAAGACTTGTACTGCAAAAAGCCCCAATATGATGTGCAAAGGTCAATCATAAATAATTAAAAAGTCTTTGAGTTCAAAGAAGTCCTCAAGGAGTGAGGAGGGAAAGATTACAAGTGTGTTCATAGAAATCCATCCACAATAGAATTTTATCAAAAAGAGTTTGGCAGCTGCTGTGTATTGACGACTGTGCTTGATTGAGCAGAACACATCAGCCAGCCATAATAACGTCTGGAGTAGATATCCCTAGGTGGATTTGTCTGTGGATTTATGATAAAGCTATGAGTCAGTACTGGATGACTGAAAATATGCACATGTTGAAATGAATGCATAAAAACCCAATACAGTACAGCCTGTGGTTAGTTAGAATGCCATTTCACCATATGCAAGACTTTATGATATTGATAAAGTATGTGAATAGTATCATCAATGTTTCCAAATTGCAACGTCTCTAAGTGTAAAATTTATTCACAGAGTATTTGTTATTGATTATTTTGTATGTTTGTCTTCTTCCCGCTGCAGCCCAATTTATACCCAACAGTAGGACTACAAACACCTGGTGAAGTTGTAGATGCAAATTTTGGACAGAGCCCATTTGTCTTTGATATAACAGACATGATGAAGGTAAGTGAAATGCAGCACTTTGTATTCTTAATTTAGGTGCTTTACAGTTGATCTGTTTTAGAGTTGTTTTCAGTTCTACCATCCCTGACAAGGAACTGACATCTGTTATCATGTAATTACAACTGCTACGGTTTGATCACACTTGCCAGTGGTTTGTGTAAGACAGGGTATGAAAGGTCATATCGTTTCTGAGTTAAACCTTTTGAGTAAAATTTGCAAGCTGTGTCTTTATTGACACAGTATTGCAACATCTGTAATACCTTAAGCAAGGGGTCATTAGAACTGTGCTCAAAGGTTGTATGGGACCCATATTAATGTAAACATTTTATGTGAGGTATGTTATCCATTGATGAAAATTAAAACATTTGTCACAATGTGAATTGTAAAATGTAATATTGCAGCTATGTTGACATGATGCATCTAGATATCGCAAATGAAATGCATTGGCTGTCAATGCGAAAGTTACGCAGGTGCAGTTCTGTTGACCCCCCTCCCCTTACGATTGACTGACATCTTCAGAAGATTGAGGTTATCAAGGTGCATGGAGTGGTTAAGAACACACTATTAGGTTTTCAATGTTACAAGAACTGGTACTTTTACAGCTTTTACTTTGTTCTTACCCTGTTCAATGCAGTGAATAGTTTGACCCCGTACAAAAATAATTGCTTTGGAAGGCGCTATCTTTCTTCTGGCATCAGTTTTGGTCAAAATGTATTTCCCCTGTTGTATTTTGTTTTGTTAATAATTACTGTGAAGAAAAGTTCGTATTGTTGATTCATTCACAGAATCATTTCCCCTTGGCTTTTAGGTGGAAATGCCGTGAAAAATAGCAAGGCAATTTACATGTACATTGAGCTCACCAAGGCCAAATGTTTCATTGGCTAATCATGAAACTCCGCTGATGAATCACTCTTTTTGAAACTGTCAGTTTAATTTCTTTGCTAAATGCCCATTAAAAGAGATTTTTAAGTACAACTTTTCACATGTAAATCCAGCTCTCCCTGGAACTTGACCAAGGTCACAGTTCAAAGGTCAATAGCTATTCACTGAGGAAGAAAATGCATTAGACGTTGAATAGGTGAAAACCTCGTCCAAAAGAACAGGAAACAAGCGTGTGGCAGGTTTACTTGTTCAGTTGGCGTGTGTGACAGCTCAAAAGTGACAGGAATTGTGCCTTATAGATTTACATAAGTCTGCGTCTTACCTGTTTGCAAGATCTCATCAATAATGTTAAAACAGAGTATGTTCTATATGCATTGACCACAAGTAAGTATAACTATAAGAGACAGGTTTGATTCAAAAAGAGACTTAAGTATTTATCAGTAGGGTGTGGTATCAACCAATACAGATCCTCCCCCCCTGTGTTTATACTCATTTGACATCGCTTGGTAAATTTTGATGAGTACTATCTGTTGCTGTGTGCCCTGGCACTTTCTGCATTCATCAAATTGTCGCTCTTTGGTAGGTTTAAGCCTTTTTAAATAGCAGTTGAGTGAACTAGGCTTTGATAATCACATGTAAATGTCATAAGTCAAGGTCCTTGGCTGAACTAGTTTAGGGTTGAGTGACCAGCAAATGTGAATGAAACTCATGCATGTAAAGCTGCAAGAGAAACAGCAAGCATGAAATCATATCTTTGAGAAAAATTTTTCGATTTTGCCATGCCATGGAAAAGTATAAATCTAAAGGGCAGTGAGAAATTGTCATGTTTGCTACATGTACTGTACCAAGTGTCCACATGTTGTTTTGCCTAGCAGTTATTCATTGTATGAGTGCAAAGTTCTTTTTTAAAATGCAGTTTCAGATTTCATGTATGAAATGGTAAACTGTATCTGAAACTCGAGGAGGGCAATGTCCTTAGGTGATAGTGAAACCTCAGAATTAAGTTTGTCCGAAGATGTGATCAATATAGATCTCAGTGGAAGAAATTTTGACTGTTTTCATGATCAGCATGCAAATAACATTTTGAAAACAATACAACAGTACAGCAGTTCTGAGTGTGGCAAGGCCATTGATTTAAGAATGTCAATGGATAATCTGTGTGTCTCTCTATCTTGTTTTCAGGAAATGAGAGCTAGAACAAGATCAACGATAGAAAAATTCCCTGTAGCAGACAGTAAAGGAGAATGGCAAACCACACTACAGAGGTAGAGTCCATTACTTGTCATTTCTTGACAATCTTGACCAGTTTTGAGCCACATATAAAAGCAAGTGGTTACTTTATAGTTGGTGAACAGATTATGAGTATGAGATTTCTTGCCCTCATCTTTTTGGAATTTGCCACCAGCACGCAATATTTGAAACAACTTCGCTTCATTTGGAAGTGAAGCATGTAAGGCAGCTCATTGATCAGATAATTATTTACATGTGAAATCATCAAATTCATGCTGAAATTCGCAATAAAGATCTACCCTATCCCACACTGTACAGAGGTTTTGAAAATTCATCATAATTTGAGCAGTTCATGTAACTGAATGAAATGGTCCTGTTACATAGTCTAGTGGTTAAGCAATCTCTCACATTCATGCAGGTGCATTAATATTCACCTGGCATCTCAATGACGTTGAATAATATTGCAGAAAATTCATAGATTTAGAGCAAAAAATCATTCCTTCAATCCAGGACAAATGGGTTCAAATATCAGCGTCTTTTTAAGGACTTACAATTCTGGAAAGACAGACTTTATGAAATACATTGTGCAAACCAGCAAATGTTTTTATTAGCTACTATAGACTATAGTCTATAGAAGCTATTGGGATGGGTATCCGTCCGGCGTCCGTCGTCAGTCTGTATGTATGTATGTATGTATGTATGTATGTCCGTTTGTGAGGCGTCCGTCCACTCAGATATCTTGAGAACTGCAGTACTTACTGATTTGATATTTGTTGTGTAGATGAAAAATATGATTTTGAGAAACTATTTTTTTAAATTTTTTGATATTGTTGAAATAGGCAAATTAATGCCAAAAAAGGTGTTTTTGGTAAAAAATCTTCTTCTTCATAACCGCTGGTCAAACAGCTTTGTTATTTGGTATACAGGTCCCTAGGGTAATCCAACTTAGATTTGTTCAAATTGTGATGAAATATGCAAATGTGTATTTTTAAGGAATTTTTTTGTCATTTTTGGTCAAAATTTGACTTACATTGTATGTTATTCTTGTACTGTATAAACCCTATCAATTCACCCAGAAAAAATAATTAATATGATTTTAAATAATTGAATTAATTAGGAAATCATCAAAGCCAAAATAATTTTAGTGTAGAATTATCAGAAAGTTCAACTTTTTTTGACAGTTCATAGTGAAATGCTTACCATCTTGGAGGATTAAACATGTAAAGGCAACTTTCCTGAATCCCAACTTTGACATATTCTGAACCGTCATTTATTGTGCCCTGTATGTTATCTAAAAGAAATTGCTCAAAATAGTCAATAGAGATAGAGATAGAGAAAGTTCTAATTTCCATTTATGGTTGACTTGGTAAGGATAAAATAAAATTACTTTTTGAGGAAAAAAATAGAGTGGTCAATTAAAAGAGTGGTCAAAGTGATAGGGCTTTTATGGTAAAGCTGGGCTGTAAGATTCCTCATGTGCTATTTATAGCAATTATGCAATCTGTGTAAACAGAGCAATGAAAGTTACATGATTCCTTATAATGCTTTTGATGACCTTGAACTTCTTAAGTTTCAAACATTTGTCTCTTCAGTGTGCTTTCTCTGAGTATGTACAGTCTCAACTTATTCAACAGAACTCACTTACAATGTTAATCAAAGATATCCACCTTCTTCATCAATATATGTGTCACAAAAGGTTATTCTCTACATAACACAGCAGAGCTCTGTCAACTGTTGAGTTGCTTGTTCTTTCAAAACCGCTGGTCAGACAGCTTTAATATTTGGTTTACAAGTCCCTAGGATGACCTAAGTGAGATAATTTCATACAGTCAGGAAATACTTAATTTTGTATCCATGTCTATAGTAGCTTCAGGGACTTTGGCCCTATGTTTGTTATTTGACACTATTAGAAAAAAACGACAACTTGTGGCGTGCTCTGCTTTTGAACGATGTTGTATTTGCATATGCATTCTGTTGTCACACAGGCAGTATAATAGACTTGTTTCTCGTTCGCTGCTGTGTTACCATAAACAGACCCATGAAAAGTCAGCGAGACTTCACCAAATGATTTTCATTATGCACAACATCAAATTAACCCTTTTCCTGCCAGACAGTATCACTTCCCCATCAGCCAAGTCAGTAAAAAGCGGTATTGAGCCAAAACATGACGTATTTTCACCCACTTAGCTTGGTCTGCTATAGCATCTTTAGTCCAAAAAAATCAAGTTTACAGTATTTATGTTTTCAACAGCTTTCAAATGTACAGTATTATGTTAAAATACACCATATGGAATATGTTGTGTTTCATTAATTTTAACCATCTTTACCTGTTGGTGAAATATGGACTTGGCAGGAAAAGGGTTAATATCTCTTCTAATTCATAATCACCAGTAGATCTGTCCTAGGTACTTCACGTCCTCGGTCAAGTAACATTTGTATTTCCATCAACAGAGTT
The DNA here is from genome assembly GCF_041260155.1 of Ptychodera flava. Lineage (NCBI taxonomy): Eukaryota > Metazoa > Hemichordata > Enteropneusta > Ptychoderidae > Ptychodera > Ptychodera flava. The sequence continues at coordinate 24,896,352 of NC_091945.1, read as the reverse complement.
GTGTCCACATACCTGGTGCATCATGGGTATTGTGCCACTGCAGAGTCGTTTGCCAGGAACACCGGCCAGTCATTCGATGAAGAACTAACCTCCATCAAAAATAGACAAAGTAAGTCTCTGCCTTTGTCAGTGTGTACATTTCACTTTTGGGGTAGAATGCGCTTCAGAGACACATATTCAGACTTTCAAGCTTTTATAATTCTATTTTGGTCTACCATTTGTGGGGGCTCATTTTGAAGCTTATGGAGTGAATAAAGTTTTAATCAGATAATTTTTGTTAAAATCAGAAACGTTATTTTTCCCTATATAGTCAACACAGGGTTGGCGGCCATTTTGAATTTCAAGTGTTGCTAAATAATGGGTAATTTGTTTCTGTTGTACCAAATTTTGCAAAGTGACCCCTGATTTTCATTCTTGATTTCCAAGGGGACAGGTTTAATATGTCTGTACAAAAACTTTGAGCAAAAGTTTAAGACTTTCAGTTTTGAGGCATAAATTACTAAACAAGTATAGATACTATTGTCAGCTATTCTGATTTCAAAACTAGTTTCATGATGCGAATCCTAACAAAACCTTAGGATGAGGTAAGCTCTTTCATGTTTCTCAGTACTCACAAAAAAGTCACAAAATGTATACATCAAACTGAAAGCCCTTATCCCTACTACTCCCATTTCCCTGTGTAAAGTTCCAAAATTACCTTTGGAAACAATAGAGGTTATGATGATAATCACTCTCATCAACTGTGAAAAGGAAGTCTTAGTTTGGTGATAAAATACATCTGAAATGACCTTGAATGCTGATGTTTATCAAGTGTATTTGAAAATCATTGGCACAATCAACCGTTCATAAATATTTCCTTTGTCTCAAAGTACAATTCACTATCAAAAGAGAACAGTTAAGGAAAATGTCACAATGGATCTTTAACCTTTTTAGTACTAGCACTGGTAGAATACCAGTGTTCTGACTGGCTGGAGTATGGCCAATTTTTTCAGTGAGTTGGTCATAATATCCATGAATCTAAGAGCTGATGTGGCGGGTTTGAAAAAGTAAACCTTATCCCGTCAAGTTCATACGGTATGTCACCATCAGGTCAAGTTGGTTTAAACTTGTGAAGCATGACATGTCCCATATGGTGCATTTTACTAAAAATTGAACATTGGAAGGCTTGTGAAAACAGAGAAACTGTGGGATAAAATACGCATGGTTTTGACTTAGTACTGCTTCCTACTGACTTGGCAAATGGGGAAGTGATACTGTCTGGCAGAGAAAGGGTTATGCAAACTTGTGGTAGTGTTGATAGTGAAGCGGTTGCTGTGTTTATTGTCTTCTCTTCTCTTTCCACAGGAATACAGAAACTAGTATTAGCTGGCAGAATGGGTGAAGCCATAGAAACAACAAAGACATTGTATCCAGGTTTACTAGAAAGGAACAGTAATTTATTATTTATGCTTAAAGTACGACAATTTATAGAAATGGTGAACGGTACGGACAGTGAAGTCAAAAGCCTGCACCCCAGGCTGTCCAAATCGAGTACCAGCTGGTGTAGTCCCTCTGTCAGTCCCAACCGCAGTACCGTTTCACCACAGACTTCATTACACAGATCGCTGCTGCACAGCGAGAGTATAGCGAGCAGTTCGAACGCCGTCAGCAATAAACAGTCCAGCGGCAGCAGCAGTACAAGCAGTGAACTGAGCACCGCGGAAATGAACGCGGCCAATAGCGCCCGGCTGATGAACGGCGCGCAGCTTAGTCGAGTTATCCGGGACAGTGAAGAGGACATGGAGATAGGGTGCCAGGAGGAGCAGGAGAACGGCGTCCATGTTTGCAAATCCGTCAGAAATGGTTCTGCAGCACATTACATGAATGGCAGTTATTCAGATGAAGACATGGACACAGAAGAAACAGGTAAACATATTCCTGCACAAAATATTCCTACCGTAAGCTGTAACATTTGATGATTTTGTCTCTATTTTCCTTTTTAATGTCAACTACACTTTCTTGTTCCATTCCCCAAAGCCATGTTGATATACACAGTATTCGGCTTGTCAACTCTGCCTGGTACATGTGTAGACTGTGTTGTTATTGTTTACAAGTGACTTCTGGTCTGGACTGGAGTTCAAATGTAAACAATGACAGTGCATTCTACATGTGTACTCACTGTGTTTGTTAGCCAAATAGTAGGCGTCTCAACGTGCTTTAGGAATAGAACAAGTACTTGCAATTGACATAATAAACAGCATTTCTGAACAAATCATCAAAGTTATGGCTAGTTCTCCCGTAGGCAGTTCGCTCTCTAAGTCAATATTGCATATTTTGAAGCCTATGACTCTGGTAACACACAGGAAGTTGTCATGTCTTTCTCACAATTATGTTCATATAGCTTCCGTGCATTCTTACATTTGACTCAAAACAATCTCAAGTGTTCTTTGGCAGTGTTCAAGATTTGATATTTCTGTGTGGGACATCATACCTGTGAACTACAATGATACCTGCTGCATTCAGAATTCTTTGCAGGGTAGCAGCCATAGTGTGAAACGGTGACCATAATATTGAAAGCTAGAACCATTTATTCCCCAATAAGTGTGAAAACCTGCATTTCAAACAGTGTAAATTGTGCAATTCATTAAATAGCCACACAAATCATATTGATATATTTTATCCCCAGGATTTTCACAGCACATTTTTCCATATATTAGATTTCTGCGTTAAAACTTTACGATAACATTACCAAAAAAATAAGATCTTAAAACAAATTCTCACAAACTTTAATCACTACAGTTCTCCTTGATACCAGCTCTCACAGGTATATTATAACATTAACTGTATTAATCACCCAGGCACTGATATTCAACTCCTTGACCCACAGGGAGTTGGAAGATTTCCAGGCGGGCAGGGTAATAATAGAGATGACTCAGGGCGTCTGTTCAATTCACTTGTAGGTGGCCAAGTGTGAATTATAAATGCTGGTTGACAGATATTTGTTTTAAGATTTAAAAAATGCTGGTAGAAATGAGAGTAAAGGACACATGGCCATTGATGTTCAGTCTCTATAAATACAATCACATACTAATAATATCAGGCACCAATGATGTTAGGCATCAACAGGCCACATTTATCATTTATTCTTTAACCCTTTTCCTGCCAGACAGTAATAACTGTATCACTTCCCCATCAGCCAAGTCAGTAAAAAGCAGTATTGAGCCAAAACATAACGTATTTTCACCCACTTGGCTTGGTATGTTATAGCATCTTTTGTCCAAAAAAAATCAACTTTACAGTATTATGTTTTCAACAGCCTTCAAATGTACAGTATTATGTTAAAATACATCATATGGAATACATTGTGTTTCATTAATTTTAACCATCTTGACCTGGTGGTGAAATATGGACTTGGCAGGAAAAGGGTTAACTTGATTATAATGCTAAATAGACAGTGTTGCAATGTGAAAGATGCTCACAGAAGAATTATTTTGTTCGTAGAAAATTATTTAATCATTGAAAGAGAATGTTATTAAACTTCAACCATGCGTGCGGGTGAACATGAAAAAACCTGTGAGGTTGACTGTGGCAAGCTCAACAAAGGAAGGTCCTTTTCTTCGTAGCGTATAAAATCCTGTACATTTAATTTTAAATTATTGAATGTATCTGCGACATATCCACTGGACAGGAATGACAAATCTTGTAATATTTTAAAGTGATGGAGTTTCATTCAGTATCTGGTTCAAAGAGTTCTTTTAAATCATATATGAGAATATTGCTTGTGCAAGATTTGTTGTTTCCACGTATTAACGAGAACAAATTCGGAACTTGTCCTTATCGTGTATGACATATACTGTTTAATCTTTTTGTGTATTGATGGATTGGTTGGTGGAGAGATGTCTCAAGTACACATCTTGTTGATTTCATAGGAGTGTCGCAGACTGTTCTGTCCTCCATGTATTCTTTGTAACTGTGTCCTGCAATTTCCATCGGATATTCTATATACACACTATGGGCAATGGCATCAGTGAACATAAATCTAATCACGTAACACATTGGCAATACAATGTAAACTTCAATTTATAGCAACAAGTGTGTTAGTTTATGCAATATGAACTCGTTGACAGTGTTGATTTGGATCATTTTACACAGATCTCTGTCTCCAATTACAAGGATGGCTCTTCTCAGAAAAGCTACAAAATGTTTACAAATGAAGTGAACAAATAAATTTAATTAATGAACAAATGAATGATTTATTACTGTGGATTTTGTTTTGATACTCAATAAAAAAGCAAAAGATTTTGCCTAGGAAATGATGAAGTTTTGAGAAAACAGAGAAATTGTAATAATATAAATATGTCAGTGACAGTATAAACACAGGAAATTATTCATTGTAGTTTCACTGTCTACTTTCCACTACTTTCTGTTTTGTCTAGATTTCTCTTCTATAGATTCAAACAAGTCCACCCAGCTCGTGGTTTTCACAATGTCAATTGGCATATTGGTTAGTTTGAGCTGTTCTTACTTGTAAAACTTCACTCCTTTCCTTCTAACACCAAATAAATTCTTTCATTGAGCCTTGCTGGCCAAAATAATGTGTAAGCATTTTCTGGACTCAAGAACATGGTACATATTGCATGTACCAATGAAGGGCTAGCCCAAATTTACTGTTTGTGTGTAGCATATATGGTACCTGTCTTTTATTGAAAACTTATTTTTCCCCAGCCTAATTTTGCTGCTGACGTACAGCGTGCTCGGAAGGTTAAATTGGTCGATTGTTACTATTCACAGCAACTTAGGGAGTCTATTTGTATGATTCAATTATAATGGTAAGATTCAGCCACCCAGTTGGATAACAGCTTGTGGGACGCTGCACATCAGCCCTGATTTTGCGATCAGATCACCAGATGCCATGGTGTAGTTACTGTGAAACTTTAGGTCTCTAGAGGGCTGAACTCTGATGTTCATCAAGTCAGCTGTCAGTTTTGTCTGCAATTGCAGACTAAACCCAGATGTCCTTTGACCTGTAGCAACCACTTATCTGCCCCTCGGGATATTGTCTGGAAGTCAATAAGTGTGATATCAAGCATATTACAGTAATTAACCAAAAAGCACAAGAACTTGTTGACAATGTGAAGGGATTCATTGGCACCCTACCTGGCAGTAACAACAAAAATACTACCATCAATGAAGACATACTAGAATTGTTTATCAAATTCACATTGACTTTGAAAATGCTTTAGTTGCTATTTGTACAGGCTTCTCTACTAATCTATGCATTGGGATAATTTCTTACATGCCAGCATGCCTAATCCAAGGAAAGAGGGTCTCTGCTCTTCAAATACAGTACAGTGTATGTGCATTTTTCTTGAGGCGCAGTATCATTATTTTAATGAGAACCAATACAGCATTTGATAACAGAATTCTCCTTTACAGCCAATTTGTAACTCTTGAAGAAGGTACTTTTTTAAAAGAAAGGTAAAAAAATTTCTGAGAATGAAGCAAATGTTAAAGTAAGCAATATTTAATAAAATTTTGTGAGACATGTTAGTGAAAGTTTGTGTATCAGATTTGGTGCTCTTGACTTCATGTGAGCTACTTATTGTTCTGTCTACAGATATAACTATCATGTGATAGCAGGCATTATCTGTTATGTTGATACAGTTTCGTTTTGCTATTTGTCTATAATTCATGTATGGTAATTGTTTGTAAATTTTTTATTATTTTTGACTTGACTGAGCAAAATTGCATTGTACCAATTTAAAGATTACAACATGACTGTACATGATTTTGTTTGTGAGTTCAGTGCCAAACCATGCGCAAGGAGACGTGTGTGTCAGTTAATACAATTTTAACCTCCGATTATAAGAAACAACAATAGCATGCCCATGATGTCCTGAGTTCCCCCTCCCCCCTCAATAAATGTATTTGGCTCAGCTTCAATATGCCCAACAATAAGACAAGACAAGACAAATGATTGTGGAAGGTGAGATCACGCAAGCTATGTGTGTGTGTATAATCCAGTACACATACAGACTATATACAGATCACCTCTGTATAATTCAAACATCGCACAAGAAATTCAGAAAAAGTGTACCCTATCTGTAAATTTTGTATTAGTGGACACAGTGTGAAAAGAGCTATTGGGTCAACAGTTTAATGTTTAATGGGTTACATAAAGGCTAATAATAATAATAATAATAATAATAATCTGCTTGCTCTTTCTTTCCTTCACTGCTCTAGAAATAGAATGCAGATCAAAACGACGGCAGCTCTGTGGGGGCAGTGAGACGGCCGTGGAACGCATGTTACAGTTTGGAAGGGAACTGCAGGCCATGAGTGTACAGCTGAAACGAGAACATGGAAAGAACGAGAGCAATAAAACTATGCTTCAGGTAAGCATGCAGAAAATGCTGCCATGAATCACTACTTAATGGATCACTGAGTATACTAATACTGAAATGTCACCGATACACATTACGCCGGGCAAGCCTTTTGAAAGCGTCACGTGTTGGATGGCTTACCCCTGCCTGATGGAGCAAATAGAGTTTTGTGTAGTGCATGATTTTGGGCCATTGGTCATTCATCATATCCAATGATTTGCATACTTGACAAGTGTTTCGCATACGCTTTGCATAAATGAATACTCTTTTTCAGGAAATCAAGCATTGGATGTATAATATGGAATGAATTTTATATTTTTGTGTTTGTCAATGACAGTGTAACAGGCATGCATTACTTTGCCAGCAGGGCTATTGAAAGGACTTTTGATAATTGCATTACATGTATGTATTCAGTTGTCTATTGTAAACCTGTTATTGATATTGATGTTGGCATTTAATATTGATTGATAATGACTGTGTTTCTTGAAGGACCTGTTCCTGTATCTTTGAAGAATTCTGAAAAATATCCATCTAATCTAGTTCCTTATTACTTTTTAAGCATGTTTAAATACCAGGTACTTAGCCACTGAAGACATATTATATGCATGCTATGAGCCATATTAGGGCATGAATAACAGGTGTCTTATACACAGATATGATTGCTGTAACTTTCACTTTGGTTCATCTACAGGATGCATTCAGTCTATTAGCATATGCTGATCCATGGTCAAGCCCAGTGGGATATCAATTAGATGCAGTGCAAAGGGAACCAGTATGTGCTGCCCTCAACAGTGCTATTCTTGGTAAGTAGACAAACTTCCTGGTATGTCATTCTTGGTGACCATAAGCGTTCCCATCTCGTGATGTAGAGCTGGGGCTACACTTGGCTATACCTTACCTAAGCTTTGCTGCATCTTGGTTGGTTGAAAGATTTCGCCAGGTTGATCTTAATGTGCCATTGTTTGCACATAGAAACATACCCCTTAAGATCCATATTTCAACTGTTCTGATTATCTCCCTGTCATTACAATGAGTATCATAAACCCTTCTGTACTTGAAAGGAGGAACTGTGCTGTTCTTGTGAATTAAACTTGGTTCTCATGTGCTCAACAAATTTGGTATTGAATTGGAGAGAAACTTAGTGTAGCTGTCCATTGTTTCCAAGTTAGACAATGCAATTCTACATTTCAGCTCACCTGTTCATTCTCACTTGACCTCGTTTCAAGTGTTGACCGTTGTAGTATTCGCTGATCATAATGTCAGTGCCAAGTTCAGTTTCATATTTCAACTCAAGGCAGTGTTCACTGTATGAGGTCAATTCTGTCCAAGCATACAGTTTCATCAGACATTCTAGTGGTAAGAGTCAACGCCCACTCAATTTTTGAATGTGAAGGTCAAGGTCAGACCTCTGCTGACCTTTTGTGCCGGTTTTGTTAGAGATACATTACAGCGCATTGTCAGTCAGATCTACAGATTGATGTGTGTGTGTGTTATTTCTAGCACCTTGAACTGAGGTTTGTTTGTAGTGAAATTATGTGTTTTTCAGTTGATACTGTTTAAAATAATCAAGTCTAGATCCCAAGGTATTTTGTCCATAGCTCACTTTAAGCCAACCTGAGCCAACCAAAAGTCTTCTCTGTTACAAAACAAATTTCACATACTGTATTAAATATATTGTTAAAGGGCTGACCCAAAAATTTTCATAACATTCTTGAATTGACTCAAAGAGTTCAGAGATTCAAGAAGTTGCTGATCACACAGCCCAATACATAATCACATTGCTTTGTTGTATGAATAAAATAATGTGACATTTTGTCAGTAAACAGACAGTGTTTACCACAAGTAAAGAGACAACTAAGTTAAATTGTTTACCTGGAGTAATTCAACTAGATACAAAGCTAATTTGTGTGGAATATTATAACTTACAGGTGTCTTTCATGTTTTACAGAATCGCACAACCTTCCAAGACAGCCTCCATTGGAATTAGCGTTGGGTCAGGCAATGCAGTGTGTTCAACTTATGTCCAAAGTTGGTATAGGATCTTGCTCTTTTGCTAGTATAGAAGACTATCTGCATTGACATAGCTAACAACCAATTAAGGTAAATGTTTTTGTGCGTATCTGAATTTTTGCATGATCACCAGCCTTGTGTTATGATATCCTTGATTAAAATCAGATGTAGAGATAGTTCCCTCACTACACCTGAACCATTGCTATGGAAGATCAGGTTCAAATCCAATGCTTTGCAGGAGCCAATTGGGCTGTTCCAAACAAGATTTGTGTATGAGTGTGATGTGAAATAAATTTGCAGTTTCAGTCGGTTTATTTTGACTATACACAGGCACAGTGAAAGCCGATCTGATGTTATTGGCATTTGTTGACTTTGCTAAATACCTTGCAGTTGAAACTAATTAGTGTAAGAAATTTAATTACTGATCTTATCAGTGTCCTCATGGCCTAACGATGAAAAATGTCAGAGAGGTTCTCCATCTCTTTGTAATTGCTTGGCTGTTCTGGCTGATGCATGGGATGTGAAGGCGATCTTCTATATCAGTGGTTCAGATGTAGTGAGGCAACTCCTAGCTGATGAGAACAGCAAAGAACACACAAAAATGGAAACATCGCCATCGCTACATCTAATTTGAACCAGATTGCCTAAACACAAGAGAGACAGAGAATAAAGAAAGAGAACTCAATGAACATATCGTGTATGTGAGGTACCTTTACCTCAATATGGTAGATACGGTGAAAACCAAAATGTCATGTAGTGCGTGTGTGCAGCTGCAAGCTTACAGGTCGCAGACTGAAGTACCAGATGTAATAATAATAATAACAAGGCAGTATTGCTGAAGGCAATGAGTACTTGGCCGAGATAGAGTATTTTGAGGACAATATATACTACTATTCAAATATGGTCTTGATTTCCTCCTGTCAATTAGGCATTTGATTAACTGGTTATTAAACGAAGCAATGGCATGACACTCCCGATCGAAGCTTTCGAAATGCATATATCTAGTTTAAAAGAAGTTTCGGATCGTTGACAGCAGAGATGAACTGGGAGATGAACTTCAGTTCGTTGAAACTCGACACGCCTAATAATTTGTTACTTTTTCATAGAATGCCATGCCCTTCTCACACTTCAGATTAGTTCAACCGCCGATAAAAGCACAATTTTCAAAACGTTTTCAATGCCGTTTAAAATTATTTTATTGTGGTGAACACGATAATAGTCCTAGAAACTTTTCATAGTCACGCTAGATCAAATGCATGGAGCGACTATCATACTGCAGGTGCAAGTCATAAACACGTTCATGATATTAAGAGATACACAATTATTGAGAGCCGCAGAACACAAACTCATCCAAGAATATTCCTATTAGATCGATTCCTGAAAATAAGTCAACGCACCGGCGTGTTTTTTCCGCTCAAATTCTCGCGTAAAATGTTAGCGGAATGTCGTTCTCTGCGGTCGCGACCTCGGTTGAACCGAAACGGCAAAGTAAGCTAAGTCCATTGTCGTACGTCTTTTTCTTTTTAAAGATTTCTTGAAAAACACTTCTACGCTTTTTTTTTGAAGTCAAATCTTTCCTTACACATTGCATTTAAGTAGGCATTGTTTAATTTTCTGTATGACACTGTTGCCCTAGAACCGAATTGTAAATAGATGCATTACAAAGAATTTACTTCCTATGGCCTGATACTAGAAATGTAACAATTTTCATTCCGCGATAAAAAAAGTGGCGACATTTCCGAGGCGCGAATTTTTTTTGTCAGTCTGGTATTATTTCTCACTCACATCCATGGCAAGAAAGAAAAGTGATTTCAGATCCCAAATTATTTGTAATGGCCAGGCAGCTCGAATAAATAAATTGGTCCTCGGAATCGCCGCTGTTAGTTTAGCAGATTTTGATTTTTTTCAGAAACATGACGTATTTTCACCCACTTGGTGGTCTGTCATAGCATCTTTAGTCCAAAAAATCAAGTTTACAGTATATATGTTTTCAACAGCCTTCAAATGTACAGTATTATGTTAAAATACACCATATAGTTGTGTTTCATCAATTTTAACCATCTTGACCTGATGTTGAAATATGGACTTGGCAGGAAAAGGGATACTGTACGATAGACCTGATCATGATTATTGATAATAGACACCTCCTAAAGGTTTTATTTCTTATATAATATGCCATATTACATATATTAGAAATCTAGCCATTTTTCTAAAAACCGCAGCCCGCAACCCGCACTTTAGCAGATACCGTTGACCCCTCGCCTGCGTACGATGCTATGTGCTACAGCTAACGCACAGCATCGTACGCAGGGCTAGCGAGAGAGTTGCCGACATCGACGATTATTTACGAGAAGTGAATAAAAGACTGTCATTTTTGGAAGCGATCGAGTAGCTGAGGTAGGCTGGGATACGACTTGGGCCCAAGAACGCTGAATTTCGGCAGTAATTTGGCTTTTTACGTCAAGTCCCAAAATGGATTTGAAGTCACCGACTGTAGCTGTAGCGGAACACACAGCATCGTACGCAGAGCTAGTTGACCCCAAGTGAAAATGTGTTCGCGATCAAATCTTCCTATATTTTTCTCAGAATTTTCGACAAAATCATTGCTTCTTACATCTTTTGTAAAATATAAAATATTAATATAAAAATGCGATGTGCCATGTCTCCAGATTTCTAAAATATCGTTCGTTGACCGTTCGACGGAATACTCATTTCGCAAACTTGTGACGCAGTTGAAATTCAATACTGACCGCCAAATAATCTTACAGCGCTTGTCTTTTTAGTGTGGAGTTTCAGGGTTTGGCACACACGGGTTTCTTGACTGTAACGTACAAGTTGTTGTACTCCGACACATAACATCAAAGGATGCGTCGATTGCCGCACGTTCTCTTATCATGCAGAATGTTACGGAGCTATAACACTGTAGCAGAACTTTTACCTAAGAGAGACAGTAATCTTTCCCGACACAGGCGTATGATTGGTTCAAACCTTCGCAGTCTCGGTCAAACACACCGGAAGACTATTCCATTTAACATCAAGGGATGTGATTTGCACTAAAGGGCGTGATTTTTACCGGGAATATTAAAATAAATGCAAAAATTGAAGCTATTTGTTATGAAATTGACTAAACATTTATTTGTATTGTACCCTGAAGGGTAACAAACACTCACTCAGTGTAGCCAGGTTTGACTTCCATAACGGAAACCACCTGTGTATTCAGTGTTCATCAAAACTTGCACATGAAAACTTGTATCCGCCAACTTTGCTCTCTGAGAGCAGCGGTGCAGATAGGCAGCACAGATTGAACTCATTGCAATACAGGGGAAAACGCAGACAATTTTACACAACCCTTTTGGACTCGTACCACGAGTCCTAATCAATAGACGTTTGCATGGATGTGGCTAAGAAGTTTGTGCACTGGCATCTCTGCTACACGAATAAAGTGCGCCGCGTACCGGAGTTCAAATCCAAACCGTGCGGGTAAATTTGACATATGTGTTTTGGTTATTTTTCATCGGGGGGGGGGGGGGGGTCATCAAATTTTTTCGTCTGACAAAGGGGGGTCATCTTTTTTCACGAAAAATGCAGGGGGTCTATATTTTTTTGAACACCGGCGACAAGATTTTGCCGGCCCCCAAGGCCGTAAAAACTGAACGGTCCGGGCGGAGGGCTTCTCAGATTTGATGGCTTCTATGAACTCAACTTCAACATCCAGTAACACTCTTTGTCGACCACGGCGATAGTTTCTTGGGGGATTTACTGAACCGGTCTTGCAAAAATGTACCCAAATCTTCTCTTAATACGGTCGTTGCTGCCAATCGCAATTTCTTCGCTGTTTGTACATATGATCCACGAGGTACAAAACCAGTCGCCTGATCACCACCTATCTCCTCTATTTCGTGAACTACTTATTGCCGGAGATCACTGCTGGTTGCCTTTCCACGGGTGTAGGTTCTTCCCCGTGTATTTTGCATTATTTCGATAGATTACTCCAAGGCGATAGCTATACGAAGATACGACGATCAAACGTGGGTCCTTTTCTGTTCAGACCGACAGTTGTGACCGTTAAAACAACTTGCTTAAATTTGCATGCAACAACAGTGCACTGTGCGGCATTCTCAGACGAAGACAGAAATGAAAACGTGTCGTCTGTCTTGGATAAAATGTTGCATTTCCGTTTGGTATTTCTTTGTGTCGAACTGTAAACCTTGGCAGTGCCAAACAAAAAATCCGTGAGTGCCAAACCCTGAAACTCCAAACTGAAAAGACAAGCGCTGTAATGAGACGAGATCATTCTAGACATCCTCCAAATTATCCAACCATTCGCGTTAGAGTTCAGCTCGCTTAGAGGATCATAACATTCTTCGGCCTTCGTTTAGATCGACCCTAATCTCTCCCATTTAGGAAATAAATACACATCAAGCTACCTTGACAAAACTTCGTGCACCATGCAGGACCAAACACACTACAAATCTGTCTTGACGTCATCATCTCCTTACATGGTAATCGGCATACCGTATTTTTTAGCAAAGGAGACACAGAATACGTCGGAGTATTCAGTTTCAAAACGTATTACATTGTGTGATGTTGTCAAAAAAAGGTAATGTTACTGCAGTGGTATAAATTACAAACACAAAAGTTCAAATCAGTTTATTTTGGACTGGCTTACCCAACATTTCATATTGTTTCTTATGCCAGATTTGACCACGTGCTTACTGGCGACCCCTTTACATGCAAATTTTGTGTCAAATGGTGTGTTCTCCTGGAAAAATAAACGTACGATTTCTATATGAAGGAGGCGAAATTTGCCCTCAAAACTCGAAACCACCCCTTTATGGGGTGTACCTAGCTATTTTGAACGAGCTTCTCGAATCTGCAGCTCTATTTCGAAATGATGGTCTGGTTTTCTCAGCTCAAGGAAAGTGTTCTCCATCGCTGTGGACATTACTATTCTCAACTGGGGGTACAGTTTCCAGTCGTAATGTTTTTCATTGTGTCCGGGATATAAAACCTTTCCTTTTCACAATTTTACTTCGGTTAACACTAGTCCACATCTTGTCAGCGATTAAACATGTTTCAAGTTTAAATGTTAAATTCTGGTCTCGAGCCCTCTTGTTCGACCAAACTGAAATTACCCCTCCCACTTTGGCTCGTCCAGTGGGTGTAGCAAGGGTCGTGCCATCGCCTAGGAAACGGAGGGTGCATTAATTGTTGCATTTCGATGCACATTTTGATTATATTCAGAAGATTTTGTGGCAAAAACTCAGATAGAGAAGCATTAATATTCACATCTCACTTATTTAAGACTGGCTGAGAGCAGCACTTCCATTCAGTTAACATCATTACGCCATTTATTATGCCAAGAAAGATGAAGCCAAGACATTTTGCCCTCCCTGGTCTCAGCCAGAAATGGTTATACCTTACAGAGTTTTTTTTCCCACGGAATGAAAACAAATGTACTTGGGCTGAGGCCCAAGTACAATATAATAATAAAGTACATTTGTAATGCGCCTAATCTCTGAACAGAGCTCTAGGCGCGAGATATTGTAGATTGTCACTTTAATAGATGCAAAAAAAAAATAATTCAAGTAGAAACACAAAAGATACATTAAAATTACAGATACTTGTAAAACTTTGTAATGAATTAGATATTGGTTTCATAAGAGAAATATTAATACAGATATTAACATAGGCAGAAAACGGACCATAATGTACATATGATGTTGGCTGCAAATCAGCTTTCAGCACAGAATTATTGATTTTTCTGATTTTTGTTTTTTTACAGATTCTGTGGAGATGTGTACATGTCAGATAACAGGTGGTAGAGTGTTTTACTGATAAGGCAGTCTCCATAGTTGTTAGATGTAGTGAATTTATGAAACCAAGACTTCAGTGGTGCAGTCTTTACAGAGTATGTAAATGATACCAAAAAAAATCACAAATCACAAAACTAGAGAAAAAATCTTAAAAATCTCAAAATGAATTTATATAACAGAAGAACAATGGCATTTTTAGCTCACATTTGGTGTACCAATGTGAGGTTATTTAAAGCTCGGCTGTGTATTCTAACTCTGATTTTTGTTCGATTCTGTCACTCAACAATTGGTTAGCTGAAAATTTTGAGAGAACTGAAGCGTGTTTTATCATCGGAGAGAAATGTGGATCTCTATGCTTGGTTCTTCTAGGTCTAATGGTGTCCAGTCCTGGTTTTGTGTGTTCACATTCAGAGACATTTCAGATTTTGTCTGCAAATCTCTCTCCTTCCATCGCCTTCTAGGGGACGGAGTTATCTCCATTGGTGCCCTCTAACATCTGCATACCGCCCTCTGCAGGCCAAAAATAAGAATTCTGACTAGTCTTTTTTACAGTGTTTAGACACTTGTGTACATTTGGGGTTACAGAGCCCATAGACTTCATATGTTTTGCTATATGAAATCAGATTGCACAGGATTAAATATTGTAAGTTTTCTGTGTATGTAATTTTCAATTTGCCAAAACATTAATGCTGTGACAAGGGTTTGTACATAGACAGTGTATTTATCAGAAGACCTGTACAGTTATAGCTAGTTCACAGAATGCCACCATTGGCAATGATTCAGTACCTGTAGATGCTTGATTGTCAAATAATAAGGCTATACAACAAAAAACAGATTTTTGTAAAAGGTTATTTTGCCAGCTCACTGAACTAACTTCCATTTCCTCGGTCTTCTCGTTTTTTCGCTGTAATGGCCATATTGCCTTTTCTGCCACATGCTCATGGCCAGTGAATGTAGTTCAGCATTAGTACCTGCTGACTTGATGCTTTGGTGAATTCTGTTAAGCGCAAGTACATCTTTACTGTGACTCTAAGCACGGTAAAAACCCTTTGCAATGAAGTGAAATCTCGGTATGTCCATGAAGTTCTGTAAACCAACCATTGAGAGTTGCACGGCCATAGATAATTAAAACACATACAACAAAGAGGAGTCATTGTTTGCATGGGAGCGGGGTTTAGTTCAGTTTTGATTGAAGTGTGCAAATTGGAATCAACTGTGTGCCATGGTCACACTATGGAAACCCCTTGTATACATGATACTTAAATCCTCCCTCATGTTTTGTTTTGGAATATTTGATATTGAAAAACATGTTGGTAGCTCAATCTGTCAACAACCTATTTTGGCAAGTTATCATGTTTACAGAGAGCTCAATCACATTTGTAATCAGATTCTTGTACTTCCAAAGAATGGTGTAAGGGAACACAATGATGTTTGGTTTGCTGTGTGCATGTCTTAATTATCTGTGGCCCATGTAGAAGCCTTTTTTCATATAGTTTGCCCCATCATACCCTCTTGTAATACGTAACATGTAGCTATGGATGTATCTGCAAAGAAAATATCTTGAGATATTCCATCACATGCACTGCTTTTGAGATTGTATGAACAACGCAGTCTGAATACAGATCCGTAGACATGTGTATGTACTCTGAGCCCATGACACTTCTGTATATCTGAAGACATTGATGAATTATCTCTTTAAGAAATAAGGTTTCTGATCTATATATGAAGTGTGAACTTCATGATATTTTAAGAGCCGACATTTGCAGAGATTGTGGGCAATCACATCAGCGCAGGGAGCTGTGCTCTGCCAGAAAACGTGTCTAACCAATGATGCATTTTGAAAGCAAATCATTGTAAACAGGTCTGCAAACTCATCAATATTGTTACTTTCCTATATGTTTTTCAGCTATTTATAAATGACACAGGGTGTTTTTTTGTGTTCTTTTTTGCATGATGTTTTTAAGGCTAATTTTTTACTCCCGAAATGGCAACGTTGTTTGTTTTCATGCTAAGAAAGCTGGCCTAAGGATCAGAGTCAGTTTCAAATCATTTCAATTGTAGCAGATTACTAATATCAATATACCTCACCAAACTGTGCTCCATTCAATATGTGTGAATATGCAAAAAAATGGGAAGTCTTGTCAAAATAACAAGGTATGTGTTTTTTGACTAATATGCAAGATTTTAAGTCAATATTTATCAAAAACTTGTTGATTGTTATCTCTACTACTGACAGAAGTATTTGTAGATTTATAGAAAAAATATGAATAACTGTAAGGATCTGACTGTCAGTGTTCTTTTTGAACTTGAACTGCATCGCTAGCCTCAACTTGTCAATTTCAAGGCGAAATAATTTTGGAAAACCGAATGAAATTATGATTATGTGATTTGAAAATGTGAAAGTTACCACCACCCCCTGCCAGGAAATGCCAAGAGATTTGACCGGTTGACCTCGCTGTTAATTTTATGCAGGAAATTACAATAACAATGCTTGGTCGAATGATGTAGTGCCTTGAGGGCGGGATCGCCAGTGGTATAGGGGGAGGAGAACCTTCCCGATGGTGATAAGTGGTGCGGATTACCGTCCCCTAGGTGACTGGCGTATACGCGTGCCAAAAGACACCGTCCCAGTCTCGAGGCTGTTCTCGGAGCGGGACCGTTTTCTCTGGTTTTCCGTCAATGTTTTCCACCATGGACAAATGGTAACAACCCTGAACAGAAACCTAAATTATCTGCTTGTCAACCCAGTTTGTGTCAGTGCCGCCGGTCACGCGCACCACCCAAAGTTTGACCGTCACTTAATATCGAACAGTATTCAAAGAAACGGTCCTACTAATTACTGCCGTCCTTGCGCATCATTCTTCTAGCACTGCCCATCACGAAATTGGCCTTTTCAATACAGTAATAGGTCGATATCTTAATATTCCACAACATTTACTTGTGATATAAACTTATAAAATCATAGTTCAGGGCCCCCAAACCGCCAATCGATTTACGACCCGATAGTTATGCCGCTGACGCTGATATTCACCGGTGGTTGCCTGTGTGTGCGTACATGGACAGTCTGCATAGCCCTTGAATGTGGTCTTGGTTTTGATCAAACTTACAATTGAGGAGTATATATCAAAACTGATAAATGATTTATGTTTTCACATGGATTCACAAAAAGTTTCGCCCCGGTGTTCATTTTTGGCCCTGGAATTCCATCTACCCACCCTTTGCAGAGTAGTAAGCTTATGGGGCAAGTAAACATGGATGCGCCGGTGCGATTCAACGATCAATCTGTATATCGGATCGAAAGTCAACAATTTTACGGCTCGGACTATGATTTTACAAGTTTATATAAAAAGTATAAGGCGCAGGGTATTACATATTGACTGATTACTGTAGCTATGATGGGCTACATTCAGGACGGGCAGCTACGGGCAGTAATTAGTAGGCAAAATAGGTGGTTTTCACCGTGGGCAGAACTCGGTGCAATGATACTGAACATTAATAGTAAGCCTGTCACCTTGAAGGTAATGCTGTAGGTGAAACAAGGACTTCAAACGCACGATGGTACAGACAACACCACAAGTGAAACGTACACATAGAAATATACGCGTTCCTACGTTGTGCCCACCGGGCCACACGATTAAAATATGACTGATACTGCTGGATAGTGTTAATTGGGTCGGTAAACAGTCAAGTAATAGTTTAATTGACTACCTGGGTGATTGGCAGGTCATGTCCAACGACGCATACGCAAAGCAGGCCAAAAGACAAAAGCCCCCAAAGATATTGACAGCTGGCCAGGGGTCACCCATGAATACGTAATGACGCTTCACTACGCAGAAACTGCGTAGCCAAGCCCTTCTTAACCGGTCAAATCCTCTTGGCATTTTCCCTCATGCCCTTTGCATGAAGTGTTTTTGAAAAGTTGTCATCGTGAGAGAGGTTGCTCATAGCCTTTCGCTGTCAATGTTCCGGTATGACTGTTTTGTTTTGAAGTGGATAGTGACCATGAAAGCAAATGAGGATAGAAAAACATAGTAAACGAGTGTTTTGATGTAAAATGGAATGCTACAGTAGTCAGTATTCACCAACACCACCACCAAAAATGTCTTATTTTATGAGGGAAAAAAATTCAGAGAAAAAAAAACAACCACAGTGAAGGACATAGGTATGTAGATACTGAAATAAAAGCTAAGTGCACAGTTTAATGTACAAACGGTCATCGCCACCACAACGCAACAGGCTTATTTGACATTGGTAGGCTAAAGTTTGCCCTGGTTCATTTTTCGTAGGATACAAAATCTGTTGAGAAAGAGAGAGAGAGACGGACGTAAGCGTTGCAAATGTAAGATACTTGATTGAGATAAAGTCGGTTTCATAGATTCACAGCAGGATTTTTAACTCTGATTCTGAAAAGATATTTGTTTTTCATATGTAGGTAAAATATGTAAAAAAAAATTAAGAAGAGTCGGTGGTGCTATTTTAAGACAGTGTGGTTGACTGTCCTTTCTGTGTTGATCTTTGTTATTACTATGCCAGCTGACTCTGCTAGGATAGTGAAATGTACACTTTCTGGTACGAGCTGTCATTTAAACTGCATTTGAAATTGACTGTAGAAATTTACATAAACACCTGGAATATATGACAGTCACTGATTTATTCAGTGTTTCATGCATGTCGCAATTTTTTTCATTTTTTTTCCCTTTATGATGTTGCCTTGTTCTGTGCTGAAGGAAATTTTTTCACCCAGACAAAAAAAAAATATGAAAAAAATATATATATGAATAAACAAGACTGTGTAATTTTGTGATTTTTTATAAAAAGGTTAGTATATGTGGATGATTAGTCACTTGAAAGTCAGGTGTTCATTTTATGAGAAAGGAAAAACTCGAGTGCACTTTGATTAGTTTCGTGTTTTGTGTGTGTTTATGACCTTTGTGTGTGTACTAAAAAGCTGATTCGGTTTATTTTAACGAGTAAATTTTGTGACTTTGATAGATTTCCTGTGGTTAGTTGTCACCTCAGACATATGTCGCAGTATAGGATGCTTCATTCAAACGTGGCATAGTCTGCACAACCACCTAGGAAGCATGTAAAGAAATATCTCCTGTTCTCAATCTGGGATGATCTTTTCCCGTAAAAAAACAAGTCAAACGTGTTCAATAATGTGACATGCCACCGCCATAGCTCACTTCTTGTTGCGTCAAAGTGTTTTCGAGTTTTCTCGTGAGGTTTCAAGCTGCAAGGTGGCCAGGATAAACCAACTGACCAGTGAGTTGAAATTTGAACGTTTCTTTGTAACTGAAATGTACAGAAATGAACATTTAGAAGTGTTGGTGATAAAATATTTTGCACTCATTTCACTTAAATTCTAACATTATATTCCAATTACACCGTTTCTTAGCTAGTTATGAAGAGTCCTTATTTTACTGGTTTCTGGTACCCCCTAGTACTGTATTGACCAGTGTATTTGGTACCCCTTAGCAGTGTATTTATTATGACTGTAATTTGTAAACAGTTATTTTTCAGGGACAAATTGAACCCAATAAAGTGACTTTTGACAACCTGTATCTGGTGCATTGCATGTCTATGAGGGTGTGATCAGAGCTCGGTGTTCCTTATGGTGTTAGAATCAATTGCTTTATGCTCAGGTTGATGTAAAAAAACGTGAATGTTTCGTAGGTACATGATCTTACAAAAGTTTCTTTACACTTGAAGAAACTGTGCACGTAACTACATGTATGTAAGAAGAGACTAAAATGTATTTTATCAGCAAAACAGTGAATTTATGGATCAGTATGTCCAAAATATCAAAACAGCAGATCATAACCCCGAATCAACCAATTTTTTACCTCAAACAGCAGTCTCCCATTGAAAGAATATGTAGCAGGGCAGATAATTCTATGCGATTCCTAACTTTGAAAAAAGCACTGTTGAAAATGTCTTCAGTTAATGTCACTGCATTAGCGTGAAGCTGACTGACAAACACAAGATTTCTATAATTTGAAAAGATGAAAAATATTCAGTTAAGTCACTCCAAACTGCAAGACCATGAAGGTAGCATGCAGTGTGTGCTACCTCCATGGCAAGCACTAATGGAAGATAATGTGTGAACCCGCACTGCCATGTTGAGTTGATAACCAAGGGTCAGCTGCAAAGTCCTATGATCAAACTTATCAGAGCGCCCTCAGTGTTATATTTGATGATTACTTTCTAAAGCAGGCCAATCAAGACCCCCAAATGTAACAATACAAAATCGTGCCCAGAATTTAACAAATCCAACAATATGCAGGTAAACCGTTGTAGAGGTTTGTTGTCTATCACAATCAAACCACACTTTGCAATGCCTTGGCCATGTGCCACTTAACAAGAACTCAAAACTTCCATGCTTTTTCCTTGCTGTCAGACTGGGCAGAGTTTTGTCATGTTATCATATGCCCATATTGTTAGGAGCAGAGTGATCATGTCTGGCACATTATTGGCTTCGATGATACAATTTAGTGACCAGGGATCTCACAATCATTACACCTAGCCACAGCCGTGGATAGGTCACATTGTGATCATTCTCGCAAGAGCATAATTCCTGCTCCACTGACCTATGCAAAAATCAAGGGTAGCGCTAAGCTGTTGCTGTAAAGAGGCGCATGGTTTACAATGATGATTTTTATGGGAGGCTATTATCAGAGTGGGGTCATGTAGGGTCAACGGGATTACCCTACTTCAAAGGATGGCCCATCATCATAACGTTTCCTATTCGCAGTTATTCTAGTAAAAATACTGGTAATGTAGTAAAAATCTAGTAAAAATACTGGTAATATACTACTTGAACACTGTATCTCCCCTATCATGCTAAAACCTTGCCATTATAGTGTACGAAAAACTTCCAGAAATATGACAGAAATGAGCACACAAAGGACAAAGAAACTGCAAACAAAAGTACATAAATACTTTTATTGATAAAATCTGAAATTTCAAAAAAAATTCACAACAGACGACTGAGTAAGTGACAAAATTCAAATGGCAAAAATCAATGATTCAAGATTTTAACAGAAATGGATAACAGTAGACTGTGGGTAGACTGTTGGTTATAGCATGACTGCAAAAGTCTATTAGCAGTGTCTATCATTGTAGATCAGTCCTGATATTCATGCCGTGTACCACAGCTATGGCATATTACATCATTGGATGCACTTCTGTCTTCAATTATTTGAAATTACTATTTTGCTCAGGTCACTTCACATCATAACTCCACCACCACTGTATTCCATTCTCTGGTAATAAAAGCAAAAAACATTAACAATTGATTCTGAAAGACCAAAAACAATAAATTTTGTATTAGCATCTCTGGATAAAAGCAAAAAAACATTAACAATTGATTCTGAAAGACCAAAACAATAAATTTTGTATTAGCATCATTCTCTGGCTGAAATATGACAGGTCAAACTTGAGCAAGGGACGCAAGATGCCATTTGTTTAGAGACCCTGTGGCATATCATTAAAGAAAAGATTTTCATTTCATCTGTGTGCCTCTATCTCTAAGTGTGTAACAGTTTGTGTACATTATGGTTTTACATGTGAAATGCTGAGAGACTGTTAGACCTTGTCATCTATACTATTCTGTATCACCCAATGCATAGAAAGAATATCATGAGAATACTAATTTTCCTGCAGAATCAAAACACCACTTTGCAGAGATACTTTGGGGGCTTTTTTGTCACGTACATATTTGTGGGCACTCTGAACATGTAAAAATCGCATGTTTCCATAACAGTCTTTAGACACCTACCTCTTGGGGCTGTAGAAATGATATCCAATCTGACGCATGCGTTGGCAATAAACCCATTGAGGAACATTTATAGGCAGCTAAACCCACACCAGCTAAGTTTCCAAAAAAATATGCAAGCTTCTGTACAAGGGACTGAGGACTTTCATCCAGAACTTTGAAAGCTGTGAAAGTGATAACAATAGTATTTATGCACTGAGGTACAAGAGCTGTTACAAAAAAAAAACTTGACAAAATATTGATTTCTCATATTTGTATGTTTTACATCATCTGGTCATATGATTAACTACGTAACTCATATATTTGTTTATTTTTGTGAAAATCGAAAATTTTATTTTTCTCAATGGAATTACCACACTGATGGTGGCTATCTTGAATATCAAATATCAATAAATTTAAGTAATTAGTTTCCATAGTACCAAAATTTGCAACTTCATCCTTCTGGTAAACTACTGCTACAATACTAAACTTTAGAGTCTCTGCTTTTTGAAAATATATGAGGAGGTTTCCTTGTCATCTTTAATGAGAAATATTGCTTTGAAAAAAACTGTGTTGGCAACATGCAGCTCCACCTTAATGTATCAAAACTGGGTAAGAGATTTTGGACTAATGTTTGACATTTGCTCGATTGATAATTTCAAGCGAAAGTTAAGGACTAAAATTATCAGCACTCACTTTTTCCCATGGACATCAATGCTTGAACAGGTCTCCAAAGCATCATGCACACCATCATGATGGGAAATATTGAAATTGAATTGCCAGACATCCACATTATGAACAGATTCATCGGTAACTGTTTGAGTGGACCCAGGGCAACATCCCATGATTTCTACAAAGGGAAATGAAATGACAAAGTCAGTACTACACAAAAGAATATCATACCTTCTACAGATAGCATGATATGCCATGAAAATGATAGCTACTGTGTATATATACAATAGGATGTTTTTTCTGCTCAAGGTGGGTATCACTGTAAAACTAGCATTGACCATTTTACGTCTTCCTTGTTTGTTACAGAAAGACTTCGCAAAATGAGTCAAAGGGCCAGCATTTTTCCTTTTACCGTAACATTTCCTTAATTCTATACGATACCATACAGATAGCTCAGACTTAGATCAATGGATGTTTTCAAACTTTCTGTAGTGAATTACATCCAGAAACTACTGTACAGAGACTGATTTTACAAAACAGCAAAGAAAGGCAACAGGATCTTTCATCAAATCAAAGACGGATGTTGTGTTTCGGTGCAAATTAACAATCCCATATTGACAACATTTCAATTTTCTTAATAGCTTCATTCTTTATGTGTTAAAATGACAATAATGTACATGTATTGTAAGTGTGATGGAAGGATACGTGCAAATTTGAAAATACAGTGAGTCCACTTGTGGAGTGACTGTGTTAAAAATTGAGTTCTGTTGTATGTATATCCATGTATGTACATGTACATATACAATAGTAGAATATGATATGATTTGAATACAGCATGATACAGTGCTAAGATGGTACATAATATCAATGCAATTACATCATTACATGTACATGATTTTCATTATGTGGTGATGTTTATAATCCATGGACAACATTGCAACCTTCTATTAACACTGTTAGTACATATATATGAGATACACAACTTTTATGGTTGGCATGTAGAAATAATGTACTGGTGTTAAGATATTGTAATTTCTTCACATAGTTCAAGGAGTTGGAAAGAGACTTACTTTGACGACAAGTGAGGCCTCTGTATCCTGCGTAGCCACATCTGCAATTTGATTTTGCCTTTCATGGTACCCTACCGGTGACGGCAGTTCTGTTTGTGCCTGCAGTTGTCTTTCACTTCTTGACCTGATTTAAATAAAGTAAAAGTTATACATGTACATGTACTGTCTCACTCAGTTGGGTTCTATTCAATATCTCCCCTCGGGACGCCATCTACTTGTGCCCAGGGCTAGGAAGAATCTTTTTAAGAAGTCATTTATACCGTCAGCAGTTGCTGTTTTAAATATGAATGTCTGATTCCGTCCGGAGAACCAGAGCAAACACCATTTTAAGTAGGAACTTTTAATATAGTGCTGTGTTTGTCTGTAACTATTGTATTGTTTTGTATGGTGTTGTCCGTATTTGGTGTTTTTATAGCGGTCCTGATGTTTAAAGACAATAAAGTATAGTATATCTAATCTAATCTAAGAATATATGAAATATTTTTTCATTCACAAAATATTTTAAATATTACAAATTATAAATTATGTTAAATGCGAATACGATGTATATTGTTTCAAAAGACGTGTTTTTTCTTCATACACTTGTCTCATATGATACGAATGTACGGCTACAAGCATTTACATATCAGGGATCTACAACGTATATTTAGATGGAAGCTACCGGTAGTTATTTAATGTATGGTTATTTCTATATTGAGAGTGACGAAGTAACGAGGTATTTCTAAATATTTCAAATACTGATGAGTTCAATGGATGAAGGATCATACGATATTCTTTCTGAGGGAAATGAAATGAGTGTTTTGATACAAAACGTCAGCATTTTACATTGCTGCGGATCCGTAGCCCTACCACTCCCTTTGCTGGTTGTGTTGGGGGAGTGGGGGCTACGGTTCAAACACTGTAAAAAGTGCACAGCGTGCGCATTTTCAAAAATGCGGCGAGAAAGTGAGCGTTTTTCTTGCAATTCTCCAGAAAAACAACAAAAAAACCATAATCTGGAGTCGGAGTGCATCGAGCGCCTACATGTAGAAGGATACCTACGTTGATGTCCATTTTCCTCTCCGTTTAGTCACTTTTTCGTGTTTCAGCGAGCGAGTGCCTTGGAAAGATCTGCCATCATGGATGTTAAACCGTTGACCTATGACGTCACATTCTAACGTCCGGATCTCAACAAAAACACGTTTTCTCGGTCGATACTTTGTTTATAAGCCAAATTCAGCTCCGTAATCAAATAGACTCTCCAACAATATTTTTTCCCACATTGTAAGTTGTTGAAAACGTGTTTTTGTTGAGATCCGGACGTTAGAATGTGACGTCATAGGTCAACGGTTTAACATCCATGATGGCAGATCTTTCCAAGGGGTGAACCATTTGATTTCTGGGGGGGGGGGGATGGAGGAAATGGGTGGGGCAACAAATTTTTTTTTCCCATGACTGTGACAGCAAATTTTTTTTTCTATTGTCAGTCCTGCATCAAATTATTTTTTCTGTATGCAGTGACAAAGCAAATTTTTTTTTCTCGCTTGCCAATTTTTAATACAATATGCTATACATACACGTTATTGGTTCACAACCGGATGTTTTAATAACTTGTTGTGTTCATGGTTCTGCTATTAAAATTTTATGTACAACAAATAACTAGTAAAAAACCAGACTGACAAACTTGACCAGCTGTACTCAAGCTGTGTAGCAGACGTGGAAAAACTCAACAAGAAATCTGCGTCATACCAAGAAAGTATGGTTTTCTAACACTCTCTACAAGCCAAGGTCAAGGCAGTTGTGCAAATGGTAAATGAGAAAATGGCCACCATATCAGCTGTGCATGAGAAATACAAAGAACTGTACGGAGCTAGCCAGCAGGCAGCAGCCAATAACAGGAGAGCTGCTAACGAAAAAAGAAAGAAGAAGAAAAGAGCTGCGATATCAGCATCACTCAATAGTCTGGTTCCCTGACCCATTTCCCCGGTAGAGGGCGTGGGGAAATATAGGGTCAGGTACCGGGTAGCCATCTTGAACAGAATTTTGTTCAAGATGGCGGAGGTTAGTCACCTGACAGAACATGCTACAACAAATATGGCTGCTACCATGAAAACGCCGGTCAAAATTCGACTGGATCAGAATTATGTTCGAACACTGGTATCCGAACCAAAAACATTGGCACACGAGACGGGAAACATAAACTGAAAGGATTAATCCAAAAGTATGGGGAAATAGAGGTGATTGAAGGCTGGCTGTGATATCGCAGCAGTACTTGTTGCGTGTATCGAACGCGCTAGGGTCATTGAGGTCATCGCCGACTGTGGCGTGACCCGATCGAATGACCCGAGCACGTTCGATACACGCCACAAGTACTGCTGCGATATCACAGCTAATTGAAAGCAAACTTTGTTGGAACTGTGAACGACGATTGATTTCGATGGATAGAATGGTGTCCGAATTTCGTGAAAAATGCCAGGCATCATGTCGACGTTTCTAAAAGTATTAAGAGGTGTGCTAAATCACAGTGGCTAAATCATGGAGGTAGAAAGTCTTTCATTCTACCTCCACGGCTTTGTGGTACAAACAAGAAGTTGGTGTCAAGTGAGCGAAACCCAAGAAAGATGAGAAAAAGTTACAAGTGTTACTTTCATCCAATCACAGCTTGTTTTATTTTAACCCAATAGCGTCCATGTTTACATTAGCCGGTACCTGACCCTATATTTCCCCACGCCCTCTACCGGGGAAATGGGTCAGGGAACCAGACTACATCACTCAATACCAATCCACATGTCAAGGGCAAAGTGCCGAAGAGAGATGGCAAAGGACATCCACTCAACTGACATTGTCACTTTATTCAACAGACAAGAAAGGGGAGACAAAGGTAGTCATATCAGCAGATTATTTTGAGTGATGACTTTGTTTATGTTGGAGTAATATAAAAATGCATATAAAAATCACCAATATTAACGCTTTTGTCCCTTTCAAAGTGAGAAACCTTTTAATCAAACACAAAACTACTGCAGACAATTTTTAATAAAATAACAATTTTCCTTTCTTTCAATTTTCCTTCCTTACAGGTGCTCAGCAGGTACCTGCATGTAACGAACCAAAAAGATATGGGATCTGCCTACTGTCATCCATGAAGCCACTGCCATAGTCTCCAGTAGAGTAATAGTAGCCTGGTTAAACCAGACGGCTGATCTGTTCCATCCACTGAACAGATCAGCCGTCTGGTTAAACCAGGCTGATAGTGACTAGTATAGAAGTGTAGTGATCATACAGTTGTGAAAGTCAGTACTATAGCTGTGTTTTATATAAAATCAGTACTGTCAACTTCTCAGGAAAGAAGTCATGTTTTACAAAAGTTGTGTTTGTATCATTATTTTTATTGAATTTTCATTGCACGGAAAGACATATATTTTGAGAATAATATATTGCTTTTAAAGTAGTTCATTGAATCGTGTCGTTTGTTTTAAATTTTCAGTAGATACAGATCACAGCAAGTCCAATGGTTCCCCTTTTAATACTGACTGTGTCAATGCTTTATTGCAACATATTTAAAACACTGTCATCACAATGAAACTTTGAACATTGTGTAGTATTGAAGTTTATTTATATGCCAGATTTTTTACATCAGGATTCACTCTAAAATATTGAAAATATTAGTGCCGCCGAAGGCGGCCGCCCTCCAGCGTTTTTTTTTAAAATCAGTCCCAAACTTTGGTGATTTTAGCACATGGCGACAAATTTTTTTTTTCTCTCCTGTCTGTTGGAACAATTTTTTTTTCTCAAGCCATTGTTGGATCAAATTTTTTTTTTCTGTCCTTCACCTGCCGACAATTTTTTCTTCCCCAGATCCTCCATCCCCCCCAGAAATCAATGGTTCTCCCCCAAGGCACTCGGCTCGCTGAAACACGAAAAAGTGACTAAACGCCGGAGAGGAAAATGGACATCAACGTAGGTATCCTTCTACATGTAGGCGTTCGATGCACTCCGACTCCGGATTATGATGTTTTTTTGTTGTTTTTCTGGAGAATTGCAAGAAAAACGCTCACTTTCTCGCCGCATTTTTGAAAATGCGCACGCTGTGCACTTTTTACAGTGTTTGAACCGTAGCTCCCACTCCCCAACACAACCAGCAAAGGAGTGGTAGGGCTACCACAGGCGTGCTGTTTTCTGGGTAGTTTCTATAAGTGTAGTTTATTCTACGTTTCGACGTTCTCTTCCGTAGCCTAATCATAGGGTGATTAGGCTACGAAGAGAAAGTCGAAACGTAGGAATAAACTACACTTATAAAAACTACCCAGAAAACAGCACGCCTGTGAGGGCATGGAGGTAGTAGAGAAGGAGTCACAACTGAGATAATTACGTTTATTACTATTGTTCACCATTGGTTTAATCCATTTATGTCCATTGTTTAACACCCCTTTCCCGCCATCTGCGTTGCCGACGGTACCTTCGCAACCGAACCGAGTGAAATTAACCTGGGTTTGCTAATGCGACTCAGTTTCTCCACAGTGTCATAACGCCTGCGCAAAGACTGTATTTGCGTAGCTTGGGTCAAGTGCGTCATGATAGCGTAAGAAACGACACGTTCCGTCCACGAAAAGTGAAGTTACAAGGAATTTAAGTTTTTCATTCTCAAAATCTGGGTAATTTTAACGTCGTTTTTTATATACTTTACATTCGATCGCAGGAACCTTTCCATGTTAGAATGGAAGTTCTTGATCACGAACTTTTCAATCATGTACTGAGTATGGTGCAGCGGACTGCAGCACTGCCGTGAGCGTGGGTTAAACTTGTAGCGTTTCCCGGGTGTTTAATGACGCGACGTGACGCCAGCGACTCCATAGGCGACGCTGCGACGCTTTGTTTCAATGCATCGTACGTGCTGTTTTTATATCGCGACCATTCATTAAAGTCATGGACGTAGCAGTTAAAACTATGCTTTCTTATTTAACCTTATCATTAATGCCAGTACAACATGATAAAACACGGCAAGAACCAAGAACTGGATTTGGGAAAAAGTTGGCGTGTTAACAATGGAGTTAGGTGCGGAATTGTGTCTTTTCCTGAAAGCCATTTCTAAACTACGTGTATTCCCTATGGGGGCTAAACTAGCTAAAAACGATAAACACGGCAAAAAAAAACGATAATTATCACTTTCTAAATAGCGTTCTAAGTTTAGAAATTAGCTGTAGTTTAGAAAGTTTAGAAAGTCAGGCCTTAGGTTGAAATTTTTTTTCCAAGGATATATCGGATAAAAACGATAATTATCACTTTCTAAATAGCGCTCAAAGTTTAGAAATTAGCTGAAGTTTAGCTGAAGTTTAGAAAGTCGGGCCTTAGGTTGAAAATTTTTTTCCAAGGATATATCGGATAAAAACGATAATTATCACTTTCTAAATAGCGTTCTAAGTTTAGAAATTAGCTGAAGTTTAGCTGAAGTTTAGAAAGTCGGGCTTAGGTTGAAAATTTTTTTCCAAGGATATATCGGATAAAAACGATAATATCACTTTCTAAATAGCGTTCTAAGTTTAGAAATTAGCTGAAGTTTAGCTGAAGTTTAGAAAGTCGGGCCTTAGGTTGAAAATTTTTTTCCAAGGATATATCGGATAAAAACGATAATTATCACTTTCTAAATAGCGTTCTAAGTTTAGAAATTAGCTGTAGTTTAGAAAGTTGAGCTTTACGTTGAGAAACAACTCACCGGATATGTCGGATAAAAACGTTGGTACAGCATTTCTATTGTAATGTTTTCCCAGTGTTTCAAGGGAAAATGTGTGAGTTTGTAGGAGTAGTCTTGTCGAACCAGGAAAATACTATTAGTTTCCCCAAGACGTAAGTTTTTAAAATCCAAAGCTCAAATATGACTTGTCCAATAGACCCCGAGAGAGCATACTTCCTATAAAATTGACCATTGCGTTTGGCAAGAAGTTGAATGTTACGAAGTAGAGAAATGTGACAGTGAGTCGGCATAAACACAATTTGTGAAGAGATATTGTAAATATTTGTTTTGTCCATCAAAAACAAAGTCTGTCAAATAACCACCCGGCTAGACTACGTGTTATGAAAATAAACAAGATATTTGACGTGGAGACGAATGTACATAAAAGTACCATACTGCCACAGTTCAAATGACCAAGGTGTGTTGAGATTATCTTGATCACGTCCATTTGTGCAGATTAAGTAATGGTGCAAATTAATGCTAAGGGCCTTATTAAACGTGTTGCCCCTGTGGTTGCCAAGGTATGTTGAGATTTGCCCACAACGATCGCGTCCATTTGTGCTGATTAATGCAAATTTATGCTAATGGTCTTATCAAATGTGTTGCCGGCCAGGCCGCCATCTTCCAGTTGCGTGCTCACAGTAAAAGATTGAATCATTCAGAAAATGGGGCCTGAAGTGAAAACAATTTTTCCTTGATATATCGGATAAAAACGATAATTATCGCTTTCTAAATAGCGTTCTAAGTTTCGAAAACAGCTGTAGTTTAGAGAGTCGGGGTTGGAGTGGAAAAAGTTTTCCAAGGATATATCGGATAAAAACGATAATTATCGCTTTCTAAATAGCGTTCTAAGTTTAGAAATTAGCTGTAGTTTAGAAAGTCGGAGTCAGTGGAAAAAAATTTCCAAGGATATATCGGATAAAAACGTTGGTACACCATTTCTGTTGTCATCTGTATATTCCCTAGTGTTTCAAGGGGAAAAGTGTGAGCTTGTAGGAGCAGTCTTGTAGAACCTGGAAAATACTATCAATTTTCCCAGAAGCAAGTTCTAAAAGCCAAAGCAGAAATGTGACTTGTCCAATAGACCGACGAGATAGTACCTCCAAATTAATGCATTGGCCCTATCAAAAGTGTTGCCGGCCAGGCTGCCATCTCCAGGCTGCGTGTTCACAGTGAAATGTGGAGTGCGTGAGATGAAGTCCCGCAAACTTTTCCAAGAATATGTCGGAAAAAAGGCTGATACAACGTTTCTGTTGTAATCTGTATATTCCCAAGTGTTTTTATTAAAGTAAAAAGTGTGAGTATGTAGGAGTTTTCTTGCAGAACCTGGAAAATACTATCAGTTTCCCTCAGAAGTAAGTTTTAAAATCCAAAGCTCAAATGGGACTTGTCCAATAAACCAAAAATGGAACAATACTACCACAGTTCTAATGACCAAGGTGTGTTCAATTACGATCGCGCGCGTCAATTTGTGCTTCAAGTTAATGCTAATGAGGCATTGATAAGGCTATTAGCATTAATTTGCACCACAATGGACACGATTGTCGTGGAACTATCTGACCCTCTTCTTGTCTTTGTCTGAACACACCCTTGGTCATGCGAATTGTGGCAGTATGGTTATTTACATTCGTCTTCACGTCACACATCTGGTTTATTTGTCATTAACACTAGCGGTGGCTATTTGACAGTCTTTGTTTTTGACGGTCAAAGAATAAACATTCACAATTTTTCGTCATCGCTCACTCAGAGCCACATTTCTCTACTTCATGACATTCAATTCTTGCCCGTTGCAATGGTCAATTCAATAAGGGGTGCTTTTCTCGCGGCTTTATGGAAAAAAATCACATTTGAGCTTTGAATTTGCCGCTTGGCAAAACTAATACAGTATTTTCCTGATATTATTCAACATATCCTCGAACAAATTTTTTTCACCCAAGGCCCGACTTTCTAAACTTCAGCTAATTTCTAAACTTAGAACGCTATTTAGAAAGTGATAATTATCGTTTTTATCCGATATATCCTAGAACAAATTTTTCACCCAAGGCCCGACTTTCTAAACTTCAGCTAATTTCTAAACTTAGAACGCTATTTAGAAAGTGATAATTATCGTTTTATCCGATATATCCTTGGAAGAAATTTTTCACCCAAGGCCCGACTTTCTAAACTTCAGCTAATTTCTAAACTTAGAACGCTATTTAGAAAGTGATAATTATCGTTTTTATCCGATATATCCTCGAACAAATTTTTCACCCAAGGCCCGACTTTCTAAACTTCGGCTAATTTCTAAACTTAGAACGCTATTTAGAAAGTGATAATTATCGTTTTTATCCGATATATCCTTGGAAGAAATTTTTCACCCAAGGCCCGACTTTCTAAACTTCAGCTAATTTCTAAACTTAGAACGCTATTTAGAAAGTGATAATTATCGTTTTTATCCGATATATCCTCGAACAAATTTTTTCACCCAAGGCCCGACTTTCTAAACTTCAGCTAATTTCTAAACTTAGAACGCTATTTAGAAAGTGATAATTATCGTTTTTATCCGATATATCCTCGAACAAATTTTTTCACCCAAGGCCCGACTTTCTAAACTTCAGCTAATTTCTAAACTTAGAACGCTATTTAGAAAGTGATAATTATCGTTTTTATCCGATATATCCTCGAACAAATTTTTTCACCCGAGGCCCGACTTTCTAAACTTCAGCTAATTTCTAAATTTAGAACGCTATTTAGAAAGCGATAATTATCGTTTCTGGCTAAACTTTCTAAGTTTAGATTTAGATTTAGACAATTCTAATTTAGCTTTCTAAACTTCCAGCTAAACTTTCTAAAAACGATAAAAACACAATTCCGCACCTTAATGTAACAATGCCGCTCTACGATGTATGGCATTCTTTTTGTAATCGCAAGCTATCATCAACTCAGTCTTCGCGCCTTTGCAGATACAAAAGCTCCCTTCCTCAATTATCTGTTCCTCGACCTCTTTAACATCGTGTACATCAAAATCAGTGGAACGACTCGAACTTCCCGACGCGACGCTTGGACATGTACTAGGGTGACCGGACGAGAGGCCCTCGTATTCCCTACAATGGGGCTGACTCAAGTTTTCTGAGAGTGAATGCTCGAAATCGAAGGCATAAAGCGGGACCCAGGTAGTGATAAATTGTACAAATTTACCTTAAGTATGCAAAAGTTTTGCACATTTATGTCTATGAACAAGGTAATGACGTGAAAATCTTGAAGTTTATGAACACATTTTGTCAACAAACGTCAGAGAGGACGCCATCTTGGAAGTCGTCTACTCGCACGCGAACAGTCACTATGAGAGATCGCGTGAACGGAAACACTTGCATTTCACAGTGAATGTTGTGAAGACTAGGAAGTCAAGATGAGTGCAAAAATTTCCTAAAAAGGTCTTTTTTCTTCCGAGAAACTGCTGACGAAATTTTTACTTTGAAACGGCTATGACTTTTGGCATCATTTTCCAGGAGGGAAGGAATGGCCATGCGGGCAAATTGTACCTTAGATATTTTTCTACTTGTTTTGTGCTCTAAAAAAGCTCAGCTATGCAGCGCAAAGTAGCGCCCACGGTTTTTTCAAAGCAGGAAGTAAATTTCGCAATAGTGCCGTACTTGAACAACGTGCTTTTTCACCGGTGCGCACCTGTCTCTGACCAGAAACAATGGCTTGTATCCATGATTCTGTAAACACAAAGGTCAGCGTGAGGACAATCTTCCATTTTCTTTCACTGGGACTCATCAACCCATACAATATTCTCACAGAAATAATTTGGAAACTATCGATGCACCTTTCACCGGACTCATTATTGTACAGTGAGTCATCTTTGAGCCATTTTAACAATATTTGATCCGATTTTTGGTCATATTGTCTCATTATTCCTCATTACAATATTCTCAGGGAAAGAATTTGGAAACTTTGATTTTCCAGAGGCTGCCAAATTGTGATCATGCTAATTAGCCACATTATTTTTTTCAGATTTGGATTTTGTACCAACTTTTTCATCAAGTGCCATCAAGATTTTGGCAAAAAAAAATCAGTTTTAAAAATCGTCCGGTCACCCTAATGTGACGCCATGTTTGAAGATCTGTCAACTGCCGAGGGACGGCCGAAACACCCGAACGACCCCGAACGAACTTAATCTTGTTTCCTAAATCCGAGAAAACGCGTTCGCAAGTCCCGTTGGTGCTAATGGAGTAGTTAGTAAGGCAAACAGCGGCAAAACACATGGTCCCTTTGATCTCCGCCTAGTTGTGACTCCTTCTCTACTACCTCCATGGTGAGGGCTACGGATCCGCAGCAACATTTTACAGTGATGATTGATGATGACCGTTCCTGGTTCCAGTGATCGAGCGTCGTGTTCGTAAACACATGATCGTCTCGACCATATCGTAACCTCACACAGGCGTTCACTACCTACCTGCTCGTGAAGTCTATGCTCCATTTGTGTCGACGACCACGAGGGATAACGCCACTTGCCATTGCAAATGTTTACAGAACTTGAACTCAACGCCAGAGCTGCGAGCGAGAAAAGGACATCACTTGGGTCTCTCTTGCAGGAAGTGGATCGGAACATTCCAATACTTAATAAAGGGGTGGCCTCAGATATCAACATTAGCACTCATAATTATCAACATCATGCCGTTGATAACATTTAGTGTGGATGATCACTAGATGCGCTCATTACAGTAGTTTCCTTCTTTAATCAAGATCATTGCCCGATTTAGGACATATCGACATCTGTATTCTGGCAAAGCACTCTCCCGAGCTCCACTCGTTGAAATAAAATATCCTGACTCTATCGAACAGACTGCTGGGATAGACAACATGGCGGCCCACATTGAACGTGAAGCGAGCAATTCTGTAAGTAGACCTTATGAGATAAAGGAATCGCCCATATTGCGTTAATACGTGTCCTCAGCAATTACAATCGAAAGGGTCCAAAGAAACGTTTTGGTAAAGATTAGCATTTCAAGTGTTTTGAATGATAGAAGAGCGGTAACTTGCTGAGTACCCGGTGTGCTTGCCGAGGACAACCCAAGTTAAATACCAAGTTATAGCTCTGTTTGGCAGGGCTGTGTGTTACCTGCGTTATAGCTGCAATAATTGTAGCCCTGGTTGGTGGGGATTGGGCTTCTGTCGTGCGGCTCGCGCCTTGCCCCAACCAGGGCTACAATTTCTCCCTATACCTGCTAGTGTAAAAGCTGCAGTGCGGATCTGCACTGCATGGTCAAGGCACACACGGGGCCGCATTATTAGAGAATCTCGCCTTACCGTGTGCAAATTTCACTATAATCCTGCTCCCGGATAATGTTAGAGCCCTTGTAACTCCTATCGATGGTCAACTTTACTCCTTGCAGCTGAAAAATGACAGTTTAATGACTCAGGCGCGAAGTCAATTCGAACTGGACCGCCGTCGTTGAACTCTGTACCCAGCCGACTTGTACCATTACATTTTAGGGGTGGCCGACAGGTGTGAGGGAGCTGAATGAGCATGCTTATGGGTAGCCCTTCACTGCCTCCGGAGCCAAAGCCGGACACTCTTGCCATACTCGTAGGACTAGTTTATGGGATTGAAAGGGGTGGGTAATTTTCATGACAATATATAACTCTTGGTGAATAAAGAGAGATACTTTTGCCGAAGTTCAACTACGCATTTTAATTAGTTCATCTTCCCAACTTTCTCAAATATGTTACGTACTAGTTCAATAAATCCTACACGGGAAAGGGTCATTTGAAGCAGTTAGAACTTTGTGTCCATGCATATTGTTCAGAGGCGTGTGCCTAAGTTAAACTCCATAACTAGTTCAACTTTCACAACTAAGTTCAACCATCCACCTCCATGGTACAACTACATTTACAAGATGCCGCTGTTGTTCAATGTGGAAAGAGTGGTTCCAAGCAAAATCTGTTCGACTAAAAAGGTCACAATGTGTGAAGTGGGATGCCAAAACGGCATTCTTGTCCATGACGGCGTGACTTCGACGATTTCGGGATTACTGTGAAATCGCCGATCGACACTGGACTCAGCACTCTGCGTCTGTGAAATCGCCTATACTTACAGAATATTTATCGGCAATTTCCGGACTCTAGACGATACTACAATGACTAGCCTTGTGCCACGGCACGCCGGGTCTGTGAAATCGCCGATATTTCTATAGTTACTTATAGTGCAGCTTTGCCAAATACTTTGCTATTTGTATACAACACGTAGGTATTTTACTGTTTTTGTATGGTCGTAGCATTTCTTAACTCATTACACAAACGCGGATTACATTCCAGATTAATTTTCTCACAGGACATTTATGTAGTCTCGCTTCGAATCATAGTGAACTTTACAGTGTGCATGATGAACTCAGTATGGAAATAGCCTAATATAGGAGCGACTTCCTCCAATCTGATTAAAATCAGATGTAGAGTACGGCGACGTCTTCTTATGCGTACGCGGTATTCTCTCGCTGTCGCGTAGTGAGAGGCGACAGCGACTCGGAGAGAATACCGCGTACGCATAAGAAGACGTCGCCGTACTCTACACCTGATTTTAATCAGATGGACTTCCTCCATCCGTTTGCTCATGACTACTTCAATAATGCAGTGTTTATCAATTTAAAATTTCGGCATTTTCTTGTCTGTCAACATACATCTTAATGATGAAGTAGGCCGGGTTGTATGAGGATTTCTTTACAGCATTTTCACATCTGTGCTTTTTCATGGATACATCTTTCTTTTTGTAACAAATTCCTTGAATCAGCATGTTTTACATACATGCTTTGATATTGACCTCAGCAGTTTTTGAATAAATCGGATAAAATTTGAAGCATAGTAGTAGTCACAGTACAGTAGTAGTATCTATTTAAAGCTTCCCATTTTACACAAAGTTGAGAATGTTCCGGACTTATTAAACTCATGTCATGATGAGTGTGGGGGAAAATGACACACATAACATGATCAAAAACAGAAGTGGACCAAAAATGGACTCCTGAGATACACCGCACCAATCGACAAAACATGAGCGTGTACACCTAAATAGCTAACATTGACTTCTTCCTGCAAGGTCTGATCGAAACCACTTCAGTGACAAATCAGAAAACATGTACACAGAAAGTTCACTCAGCAAAATGTTATGATCAACGATGAAAAAAATCTTTAAGTATATCTAAAAACAATTATCTTCATCTATATTCTGTAAAAGTATAGACCCTGGTCAGTTAACTTGACTAAAGCAATGTGACAAGAGTGATGTTGTCTGATGATTGTGAGTTGTGACAAAAAGATTAAATGCATAAAACTGTAAAAACTAATATAAACATGTTTTTCTAGTATTTTAGATTGAACTGGTAGAAGGGAGATAGGCCTATAGTTGTTAACATCGGAACTATTTCAGCACATTTGAAACAGTCGGAAAATGTACCACTATAAGCTTCAAGATTAAAAAGAGTCGCGAATATTTGTCAGACATTTCACCACTTTACAGCTCTGGCCAAGCGCTAGTCTGGCTCGAACTTCGCTACTAGATGATACTAGAGTTTGTTAATTAGGCGGGTAAATATCCGATATATATTGAAGATTTTATAGCCTTAGAGATCTATATCGTATAGTATAGTAGCCGTAAATATCGATTGGATATTTTATAATTATATTGCGGTGTCCTCTTGTTGTCAGAGCATCTGTATAAAATGGCAAAGACGAGACGACAGACTTTGCATTGCGTGAATATCTCTTCACTTCTCAGGAAATAAAGATGGCAAGTTCTTCAATGGTCACTGGTCTCTCTTTGCTTTCAGCGATAGTGGTATTCTAGCAGTAATTGAAAAGGAGCAAACAGTCCTATGACCTTTTTCAATCCTCCAAAAAGATAGCGTAAAATAACAATAACTATACTGCCACTAGCGCGCTACTGTACTGCTAGTGCCACCGTTTTCATTAGTGCCTCACACCTGTCGGCCACCCCTAAAATGTAATGGTACAAGTCGGCTGGGTACAGAGTTCAACGACGCGCGGTCCAGTTCGAATTGACTTCGCGCCTGAGTCATTAAACTGTCATTTTTCAGCTGCAAGGAGTAAAGTTGACCATCGATAGGAGTTACAAGGGCTCTAACATTATCCGGGAGCAGGATTATAGTGAAATTTGCACACGGTAAGGCGAGATTCTCTAATAATGCGGCCCCGTGTGTGCCTTGACCATGCAGTGCAGATCCGCACTGCAGCTTTTACACTAGCAGGTATAGGGAGAAATTGTAGCCCTGGTTGGGGCAAGGCGCGAGCCGCACGACAGAAGCCCAATCGCCACCAACCAAGGGCTACAATTATTGCAGCTATAACGCCGGTAACACACAGCCCTGCCATGCAGAGCTAACCAAGTTATAGGTGCTCGATCATCGGATCAACACACATTGTTATACGTGCTCGCGTGACGCCCTCGCTATTCAACCAGGTAGCATAACAGGCGCTTGTAACATTGCTGGGATGAACAGTTTTGTTTTTGTTTTCCTTTTTTGTGATGACTGAAGATTAGTGGACACGCCTTTGGTTGCGAACTGAAAGGGATTCTAAGGGCTCCGAGTAACTGCAGTAGTGTAGCTCTAGGTTTTGCCCGAGTATGTGGTTCTGGATTTTGCTGTCCGACCCACATACATGTACCCAGGCTAGCTGCAAAATTGTAGCGCTACGGTGAGGCGGTCGGTGATTTTTGTTTTTTGCGACTTCGCTCACCAGTAGCGCTACAAGGCCGATGGCCCTGGGGAGTATCATATAAGCGCGTCGTACTCGACCAGGCGTTTTGATGTGAATGCAACATATTTACTGCATTTGGTCGTACCGATTTATCACTACTGAAGACTAAACAGTATACTGCACTAACTTTGTCATTTATGGGGTTTGGAATTTGTTCAAACACGACGGTCGCGTTCTGAAAACATTGAGCGTGGGGCGTCGGTGTCTGTGGGAGCCGCCATTACCGGATGTTGGTAATGACGGCTCCCAGAAATGTTTCGGAACGCGATCGTCGTGTTTGAACAAATTCCAAACCCCATAAATGACAAAGTTAGTGCAGTATACTGTTTAGTCTTCAGTAGTGATAAATCGGTACGACCAAATGCAGTAAATATGTTGCATTCCACATCAAACGCCTGGTCGAGTACGACGCGCTTATATGATACTCCCCAGGGCCATCGGCCTTGTAGCGCTACTGGTGAGCGAAGTCGCAAAAACCAAAAATCACCGACCGCCTCACCG
The DNA here is from genome assembly GCF_041260155.1 of Ptychodera flava. Classification (NCBI taxonomy): domain Eukaryota; kingdom Metazoa; phylum Hemichordata; class Enteropneusta; family Ptychoderidae; genus Ptychodera; species Ptychodera flava. The sequence continues at coordinate 24,857,707 of NC_091945.1, read as the reverse complement.
TAGCGCTACAATTTTGCAGCTAGTACCAGGCAAAATCTCGAGCTACAGTGCTCCAGCTATAAGTGATGCTGATGGTGTGAGTGAACTTCATATTTTACTATTAATTCAAACAAAATTTCTTTGTGTCCACTAAATCTTCAGTCTTGTCGATTTTTTTGTTCTGTTGTTGTTGTTGTTGTTGTTGCTGTCGTTGTTGTTGTTGTTTTGTTTTGGGCCCAGAAACCTGCTAATATGCTAGACTGCCTCTTAATAGACTGAGACTCAGCCTTCAGCCATGTCATCACATGTACCATGGAGGTAGTAGTTGAGACCTTGATGCATGACGTACCATAAAAAGAAATGTTTCACTACCAATATTTCAAGTACGTCTCATTGTTTGTCTGATTTCATCCCATCAGATAGTAATGGAAGATATACCAAGGGCCGTGTCTTTGTTAGAACAGATTCAACAACAGGTATGGTAATATACCATAATGGTACTTTTCATCTTTATATTGACTTTTTCCCTTAGAATCATGGTGATTTGTAGACAACTATTTTATTAAAAAGACGTCTTAAGGTCAATATCACCAAATCTTTTGACATGGACCTGGATAGGAATGGCTTGTCCATAGAGGGTGGATTTGGTATCACTTTGGTGTACTACCGGTAGTTGGTTTTGTGCTGAGTGTTAAATTGAAATGAGCAAAATAGACTGATTTCTTGCTTTCAATCACGGTCTTATGGAGTGGCCATGTTTCAATCAAAGCATATACCATATTTGACAGAAGTCATTCAGAGTCAGAGAATATGCTGACCACTGTACACATGTTTTGTACCAAATCAGAGTTATAGCATGTAGCCATGGACCATGTAAGAGAGATAACTGTTCTATAGAGGGTATCTAACAAGAAGAATGTTATGGGGCTGCCACTATAAAGAGGTGACCACTCTGTAAGAGTCATCATTAAGATAGGTCAGACTTTACACTACAGGATATTTGATTTACTTTCATTCAGGAGCAGTAGACAGCAAAGAATGTTCTTTAATAGTGCTGATCGTAAATGACATAACTTTTTCTCATTAATATGCATAAATATTTGTCCGCATTTTTCAGCATAAACTGAAAACAAAACCTGCTAGTGTTATAATCGCTACCAAAAGTCACACTTACCAGTATTCATATGAATTTATGGCTCAGACTACAAGCCGCAACATCAGCGGGACGTGCAACAATAAAATTTGTCCGAATTTCAGGCAGCATTGTCCAAAGTCATGCACGTGCAGCTATATTTAGTAACAAACCTGAAATAGCGACCAATGCTACCGGTACTTGTCACAGCTGTTTATTAGATACCTGCAGGTACTAACAAATGATTGTATCTCAAGTGAAAAGTAGATTTCTTGAAGGTGTCAGTCCAAAAACTGCCACTCCACAAACACTTTGGTCGGAAGATTTTATCATTTCATCCATTAGTGAGCTATTTTGTTGAATCACACCATACCTCAACCATGGTGTGTGAAGTGAGCGATACCAGAAATTAATATATCTGTGCAATTGCATAGAATGGACATAGAGAGACAAAGAGCATACTGAGGAATTTGTTTGTGTGACACCACTTTTCATCAAAGCTACAAATTTTCAATAATGTAATTATCATCATTGTTCTCCTATTTTTTCCTCCTTTTGTTAAGGTCAAAGATGTCACAGACCATGTCAAGAATCTTCTACAAAGAGTAAAAGACCAAAACATTTCTACACAGAAAGGTCTAGGATTCTTAGAAGTCAAATACCATCTTTTACTAAGGTGAGTGATATCGTTTACTAAAAATGTCTTAATTCTTACACACGATAAGAATACTTTAATTTCATGCAGCCAGTACTTGAAGTGAAAATTATTGTATGCTAATGATATTTGCTAATCCTAAGGCTATTTGTGTCATGAGGATTGGACCTAATATTTTTTAGATCAGGAAAATTGCTGAGCTTGCCCAAGTTCCTTGTGAATAGAATAACCCACCTCATTGAAAGCAATGGGGTGTACTAAAATCTCTTGGTGTTAGTGTTGGTAAATCTTACCCTATGACTACTATTTTCCTATGCAGTGTTCTCCCTGAATAAGGTAACAGGGGCGTGGCGCCCTCTTGTAAATTCCGAGCGCCCCCTTGCCAGAAATGAAAAAGATTTATTTTTTGAAAATAAAACAATAAAATGTACGGGGAAAAAAGTTGACAGTGATTTACAAGCAAAATGCAAGCGTGCTCGTCAATCCTGCAGGCTGCAAACGTAATTCTCATCGATCTTGCAAATCTCGCGAGTTTGTGATGTCATCCGAGATCATAAGCCCATGTGCAACTCATCGATGGCAGCCATGTTGCATGGCTCAGGCCGTAACGTATCGTTAGCCACGGTCCCTCCATAGGGACCGTGCATTAGGTAACCGACTTTATAGCTGAGTAAACATGCCAAGGAGCTTGAGCCGAACCAAGGACAGCAGAGTACACTGAAGTTTTTATAGGAGGTTAGAATTTCGCTCGTGTATTCCTTCCCAAAGCAAAACGACCTATTTTTAGGCTCCGCCGGAGAATGAGAACAACTGAGTGCTATAATTTTGACATCGATGAATAAATGTATGTCTGTCGCTAAGCTTATTTTATGTTTTCGTTTTCAAAAAATGTAATCATTGAAATCATTGAACTCACTGAACTGGAATAAAAGTTGTGGAACAACGTCTCAGATTTCTTTTCCTGTGAGTTTTTTATACGAAAAAAATCTGAAAAAAATACTCCCCAAGTGCCACCAAATAACACCATTTTAATCTCTGTTTTTCAAAAGCTCCAACGGCAGGAGGGGGGGCACCCCCCTCCTGACCTCCCCCCGCAACCGCTTACGCGATCGCTTGTGGTGCTTCGCACCACGTCTTCGCCCTCTTGTGAAAAAATCCTGGGGAGAACACTGCTATGATACGTCCAAAGATGCCTCTGTAATTTGTAAATTACTGGCAAGACCATTCACAGAAGATTAAGTTCTTCTCTTTCTTTATTTAAGGGTGATTGAGCCATTAAATTTTTTACCAACAATTTTCGTAATTTTTCTCTAACAGTAAGACTTATATGTGAGGATGAGATTACAACCAAAAAATCAATGTCATCAGATTAATTTGGCAGCTAGAAGGATTTCAAATGCACCCACTTTATCCCATTCGAATGACAGAAATAATGAATCTCCCATAAGCGTTGCCCAACCCGATATATTTACTTTCAGTTCCTTTCTTGAAATGCTGCACTTGTTTTATTTACATGTGAACCACATTGAATAATAAATGAAAGTTTTAGCTATTTTTCCGCTGAAAATGTGCATAAGATAATAAATAATCACTTCTCAGGCCTTCCAAAACAACAGTTAAGGCTGTTTCAAATTTAAATGTAATGACCACGCCTTATGAACACGGTGAGCACGTGAGCACGGTCCCGTACAGTGGACGCACGCGTCGTAGAGTGTGCGTTCTATTGTTTGCAGCTATGATGACGTAGCAAGTGACTCAATCACCCTTAAGGTAGTATGCACCTCAAAATCGAAGGAAAAGCTTTTTGTTAAAAACTTTCCTCAACAAAACTAACAACCATTCTCTTTCAAATTCAAGAATAAAAATCAGGGTTACCAGAGAAACAAATTACCCAATATTTACCAACTCTTGAAATTTAAAATGATCTTCTCTTTGTTGACTCTCTGGGGCAAAACTGAACTTTCTATTTTCATGTTGCAAGTTATGAAAAGTCTGAAATTTAAGGATGGATTCAGCTCAGAAAAGTTAGTCAATTACTGCTCATCATGATGGGACTTCCATACTGTCTTTCAGTTATTTGATGAACTTGACCTACACAATTTTGAGGAAGACAGAGGGAAGGTCGATTAAAGGAGATGCCTCCATTGATAGGCTGGTAGAGATCAGAACAGTGCTGGAGAAAATGAGACCAATAGATCACAAACTACAGTATCAGATTGATAAGCTAATCAAGACAGCTGCCACAGGTCATGTGATGGAGAATGATCCACTGAGATTTCAACCTAATCCAGATCTTCTCGTCAGTAAGGTTGGTATTACAGCTACAGTGACAATCGATGCTATCTACAGAGGTATTGTGTTTTGCAACAGTAGCTTTACAGCCAAGCGCCAGTGTAGAATTCAAAGGGGATGCTTTGTGTCGTGAGACATCATCAGCCACTGTACCTCACTGGACAGTCTCATTTTATGTAAATATTCATAAGAATGGCACACGTCATGTATAACATCTGAAAAGCACCAGACAAAAACGAAAATCAAGCAAGCATTGCCTTATGGCATTTACAGAAGAGACACGACTTGTATAGTGTTTTGTTTGAAACATTTTCCATCAGCATGTAATAGCACACACATTCATAACAAAGAGTATTGGGGCATGACTAATATTGTCATTACATTAGCTGTCACAGTGACCAACAGACATGATCTGCATACAGTAGCTGAACTGCATCTCTTTATTATATATTCACAATATCATTTTCATTCAATTCTTTTAAGCTGGGAGATGAGAAAGAAGATGACGAAGAAGAGGAAGATACCAAAGACAAGCCTAAGAAATACGTACCACCAAAATTAGTTGCAATGCCCTATGGTCAGTGAATGCTTTTGATATTGTTCTTCAATTTTTGATTTTTTGTTTGATCAACATTGTTCTTTGTAGTTTAGATGAACTTGTATCAGTTACGGCATGCAGCGTTTTCTTCTGTGGAATATATGCTGAACTGTGCCTTAAGAAATGGATATTGGTGTACCCGTGTGACAACTCAGTGGGTGTGGATGAGGTTGTAATGTTGCAATAATATGAATTAGATGACAGTCACATCATTGACTTTGCATGTTCCCGCAACAGATGATGATATCCCAGCCAGTGACAAGCAGCAGAAGACAATTGACAGAGCCAGAAAGAGAGCCCTCAACAGTTCATTTATGAGAGAGCTCCGAGGTAAGTAGTACTTCACTTGTCGTGTGGGATGAGGTTTGTTGCAAGTGTACTTTGTTTGATGTGAGCGAAAATGCAGCCCTTTGAAGTTTTACTTTGCAAGAGTCGGGGATAACTCTGTATGGGCATCTACAATAGATAGATGTTGAGTCTGCCACAAATGAACAATATCAAAACATACTGTACTATGTCAAATACAGCAGTGAGTAAGGTGATTCAGCGTACATAGGTCAAGTTTAATTCAGACTTCAGGTACTCAATGAAAATGCTTTTTGCTTGTTAGATTTTATATTTGTAATGAGCAGAAATATTTCTTTTTTAAAAACATTCTTCCTGTGACAAGACGTACTTGCCTAATGTGTATTATTTAAGAGCATTACAAATTATTAGCATTTTTCAGTACAGGGTGATTACTGTAGCTTGTCATGTAAGTGTATGACAGACAAGTTCAAAATCATAAAGTGATCCAGATAATTTTCCAGACTCAAACTTCATGGCAAGGGGTCCATCTTCATACAGAACACATAGTCCATTTTGATTTCACTGAGAATACGGAGATCTCACTATTGCTGTTACCCCAGTCTTACCTGCTCAAGAATTATGAGTTATCACTGTAGCAGGTTAATAAATTTGGATAAAGTCAGAAATGTTATGGCAAGTGTTGATGGAGAGACATGCAACTGTCAACTTATTTAGTGTATTTTCTATATGTGGTTTTAATATGTATAAATTTTCCATCGCTTTTTTTAAATTTTAGATGAGTACCTTGATGGGCCTGAGGAAATTAGGGTGAGTTTCTTACTATTATTTCAGAACGATGTTGTCAAATATTTGTGCTGTATGTGCCATGATGGATTGAAAGATTCATTTATGTACAGATGGTCCACCGTCTCCAACAGAAGTCATGGCTGAAGGCACTGCGTTGGATGTCTTTACATCAACAAAATCTTGTAGAAACCTATTATAATGGGTTTATTGACAGCAAACAGGGATAATAAGACTTCTTATACATGTGTGAGTTGGCTGAGTATGTGATAAAAACATGGTGATATTGTGCACCCAGAGTTGATACCGGTACACATTTTTTGGGATCCCCTGGGCATGTACATCTGGACAGTTGTGAAATTTTAAGGCTATGTGTTGTCTCTGTTTAAACTTTGAAAAGAAATTGGCAATATACGTCTGAGTAACAGCTCCAGATACGAAAATAAAAAAATCTGGACAATATTGCCGTCTTGTGAGCATATGGTATTTGCTGGTACCTGGAAATCAAATGGTAGATCCATATTATGCTTTTTGCACAAGCAATTTCAATTAAAGTACCCATATTGTCATATCTGAATAGCAATTCTTGATGTGAAAAAATCCAATCAAAATGTCTATATGTTGCACATGTAAGATACGGTGTGCCATTGTTGTGCAAAATGTGAAAGATATTTTTTATGATAATATTAGGTAATATTACAAAATAAATTGCACGTTTAGGTGGGTTTAGTTTAATAATCGCAACATTATACTTCCCCATGAATCATTCTGACTTAAAGCCGCACTTTTCAATCCCAGGTTCTCGCATTAGTGGAGTTCTCCTCCCTGTCAAACGCTTGGCCAGTACAATGTTTGATTTCTATAACGCTGATTACACAAACTGATCTCAACCTTTTGTGACATTGTGCTAATCCTGCAAACAGAGTTTATGCAAGCTTTTGATAGACGGTCAGTTCAAATCGCCAACGTTCATTGATTCCCCACCACAAACGCTTGAATTTCCTAAAAAATTGTCTTCCAGTCGAGTTAGACTTTGAATGTAACCACAGAGTTCGATCGGCAGCAACTTCGCGCTGACCGCTTGGCAGTCTGTCTGCGTTTTTGCGGCCGGGGAAAACTAAAAAGTTGCATTTTCTGGAGCGTGTGCCTGCGTGTTGCCTGTTTGGTGTCCACTTACACAATGAACGCCGCCATAGCTTTGCGTCCTTTTAAAGGGAGGCTCCGCCTTTAACAGCTGTCACATGCATGCTGCCATTCTGTTGTGATATGAGAAAAAAATACTTGAAATAAATGACAAAGTCCTGTGTATGAGAGGACTTAATATGTTATCCTGGTCAGTTATTTATTCAATGCCACTCAGATGCTGATCCTTTCTGAATCCAAAGGTTTATGGAAAGTGTAGAAAATTAAACCTGATTTTGAATGACACAAACTATCCAAAATGGACAATGACCATGTTCTTGGTGACATCAACTCTGAAAACAACTAGGTTTCATCAAGTTAGTGTGATTTTATCATTTGTGCAATTTTTAGCTTCTCAGCTTTTCGAGTTGAAAACCTGTATGGCAGCAACTTCTGTCCATCAGTAATCGTCAACATCATGGCATTGTGATGGGTCATATCATATAATGGGGGGGCTGTTCATGGTTCGTGTTGAGGTGTAGAAGAACGATTTTGAGCTTTGACAAAATCAAAAGGTACTTAGCCACAGTGTTAAGCCCTTTCTCCAAGGTTACTTAGTTGACTTTGACCTGTTACGGACTACTGAGCTGAGGTCGTAGGGGTACTCACTTTGTGTTTCATCGTTCTGTGTGCGCTAGGTGTGTTTGGTACTGCGTTGTGTGGATATCCCCTCAATGGCCTCACATGATATCGGCCTGTTGCATAATCTGCAGATGGATCATATGCCTCTGAAAAAGATCATTGTGTAAGCCTGTTGGCATTTTCGTAGCATTTTTTCATTTAATTTTGCAAAATATCAGCGAATACTTCGTATTTCAGGATAACTTTTGCTTCCCAATCGTTTTCTGGAGTTTCAGAGTCATATGAACGAAAATGAGTGAAAATTTAAGACAAGAAAATCAAATATCGGCGTCTACGGCAGCCATGTTTAATATTTACAACTCACATGGGTTTCCCTTAGCTGCGTTCGATTATGTTCGATTATGCCCTAAGTGACGTCATGCCGATGGGTATGATGGGGCTCCCCAAGAAAGTGGGAAAATTGAACGTTACTGGGGAACAGAATGGCAGAGAACAACAATTCACCTGGAAATCAAAGATTTCGCCACAGATTAGCGATTTTTTTTGCCCGTTTATTTTCAACAACTCCACCATGTCATGTCAACCGTTTTGAAAGTTATAGGGTGGTTTTCTCCGTGAGCACTAGTGTTGTCTACTTGTCGTCCGCCATGGTTGTTATCCAGTCCCCAGCACTTCCCTGACTCAACGAGCAGGGGTGGTTAAATCTACCCTGAGGTACTCTGACAATGACGTCACACGATGATCAAACAGAAACTGGGCCGCCTGAGGGCACCTTGAGAAAGATAATCGAACGCACCCCTGTAGACATTTATGTGGAGGAAATAACTAACAAACACTGAAAATAACAAACAAACACTAGAGCTTCCTATGTGAAGTACCTTTCACATTTAATGCTTGTTGGATTTACTCCAGGATTATACTGCCTGTGGAAATCTTGACCGCACAAAGAAGCATTTTAAACGTTTGGGAAATGACAAATTGAATAAGAAGATATTCTGAAAATGTCAAATACCGAGGAAAAATGCACAAATATTCAGACTTAACAGTTTTACAGACTGGTCAGTCATAACATTTTAACAAATACAGAAATTATTAACATAACATAACATATGAGACCAAACTATTTTTCAGGGATGCGGTAGGTTGGAAATGAGGGGCAAAAGACACAGGCATTCCTATTGCTGCATGTGGATGCAGCCATACCATTCCATTTACAGCATACTTATTCACAGAGTTGTGTTCAAGTTCCATATTGTACTGTCATACAGGGATAAGATAAGCAAATCAAATCAAATTAAAAAAAGAATCAATGGTCTTGTGTGGATGTTGCTGAACATGGCTGATTTTTATATTTCTCGTTCTATATTTGGTATCTGGCAAAAGCATTTATATTTGGTATGTGGCAAAGGCATATTTTGAAGTAAAGTCAAATTAACACTACATTGCTGAAAATATATGTTACCTTTTCTGCATGAACTTCTCTTTTTTAAATTAGAGTACAAAAGTACTTCAAACAGATTAACAATAATTTTTATGTCAACCCATAATTTTTACACCACAAAGACCAATTCTGCCAAAATTTGTATTTTTTAGTCATTTTATAATTTTACATGGCACAACAATAAACAAACTGCAATGTTTTAATATGTTAAACTCAAAGAATAAAAGTCCTTTGGTCACAGATTAAGTTATTTTTTAAAAGAAATTACACTTTTAGCATATATTCTTTACAGGGTAATGTATTTCAAGGCAAATATGCCTATTAAAAACAGTAATTTCATCACATTTAATTTTTTTCAATACTATGACAATTATTGGCCGTGAGGTTTTACAAACACAAAGACCAGATAAAATTAAAAACAGTAATTTCATCACTTGTAATTTTTTTTTCAATACTATGACAATTATCGGCTGTGAAGTTTTACTAACACAAAGACCAGATAAAAATTTAATACAGTAATTTCATCATTTTTAATTTTTTTTCAATACTATGACAATTATCAGCCGTGAGGTTTTACAAACACAAAGACCAGATAAAAATTGTTCATCACTTTCAAAGGACCTTTGGAAATTGCATTAAAAACAGTTGATAGTGACTTAAAATGTTCACTCGGTATATATTTAATTTTATTAACACAGATGCCAGGTTGTGTATTTCACATGCACTCAGGTCAGCAGGGAAGTGGTCATTACTACTTCTGGATTGTTATTTCTTGTTTCTGAATTATTTAACTTCTTTCCACATTGAACTATCTTTAGGCAGATTATACTGTAGCTGAGAATTTTTCTGATTGATATATTAAATCATCTTTTGGTTTCTTTGGGTCCATATCCCACCTCATGCTGCTACATCATCAACTATTTGCCACAGCGCTACAGCGTCATTGATGGTATTTTTAAAGTTATGTTCTGAGTAACTGCAAAATGTTGATTTTACACTCTTTCTCAGTCTCAGGTATGTTAAATACAAAGTTGCAGCCTTACCAAAAACTGGTGAATTTGTATATTATACAATGTTATTGTTGACAACTCCAGATTAATGAAGCTGTAATAATATCAATTAAATCTTTTGACGTGACGGTAGGTTGGCAGTTTTAGAATCCCCATACTCTACAGTGTCCTGGATGTAAAAGTGCAACAGTAGAGCACATATGTATTGGACAGATGTACTCAGAGAGGAAGACATCCAACCTACCTGCTTGTTTTCTAAAAGACATAAAAAGCACATCAAGTATTTATTGTTATTTGGCCTATAAAAAGGTTAGGAAGGTCATTTAGCAAGTCTTTTCTTACCGTTCTTTGATCAGTTTAACATGAGTTAAGTCTCATGTAAAACAAAAATGAAAATAGCATGAAGGGTTGACAGCCTTGTCCCTTAGGATTGTATGGGAAGAAACTTTTCCCGGCAGTTAGATTTTTATTCTAATAATACATGTCAATGGCTCATTCAGAGAACAAAGCAAGCCATGGATTTTCTATAGGGCTATAGAGTACACTCAGTACAACATCAGATGTACTGTGAAATATTAAATGTACATCTTTGAGTTAACCATCCTGGTAACAAATCACAAAGTAATCTTTGGTGACCCTCAGTGCGTGTAAAGACTGGCCAGTTGGTTGTCATGGAAACCACACACTCAAATTACACCAAACGCAAATCCATCAAGTCTTTAATTTTGACGTTTATCCGTACAGACAATGAATGGTGACTGACATTTGAAGTGATGGCAATTATTAATATTTTTTTATCAAAGACGGATACTGTCTGCAGGTCACAATGACACAATAATGGTCCTTTTGTCATGCAAATCTTCAGGTTTTGAAAGCGTCCCTATCTGCAATTTGATAGCATTGGAAAGTAGTTATCTCGTTTTCAAATTGAATTCAATAGTATAAAACTCTTTGACTGTTCAAATATATGGTCGTTTCTGTAGATGTACATTGTCCATTTTCCCCCTAAAAATAGATATTCCGGTAGTCTACCCTGTCATTCTTTTGTAGATAAAGGCTGGCGGTGATATCAAGGAATAATTACCATATGACCTGTAGATGCCAGACAGAAATGACAGACATCTTCTAAAGCAACAAACATGCTGTTTTTGTTGTGTTTTGCATCTCATGAAATAGTTTCTCAAATAATCTCCCACGTTGTAAAATCATGTTTATCATGTGTGATGTGGTTGTGAAACAAACGATCCTTTCCGCTTCATGACAGATGACGTCAGATCATAAAAATGTATATCTTCCAAAATATGAAATTTCATAATTATATTATATTATATTATATTATATTATATTATATTATATTATATTATATTATATTATATTATATTATATCATATTATATGATATTATATTATATTGTATTATATTATATTATTATTATATTGTATTGTATTATATTATATTACATATTATATATGATATTATGTGATATTATTTTATTTGATTATATCTATAATTTCATATAACATGTGTTTGATAGATACGAGATTTTGAGTGTGTGCCTTCATTTGCACCATTGCATGCCTCTTTTACAGGTCTTTGAGGGGGGCTAGAAATGTTTGTCAACTGTGATTTTCATCATGTTTCAAGGTTCCAACCAATAAAACTGATGTCTGAAACGACTCAGAATTTACAACACAGTGTCATAAACCCTATGGCCAAAGATCAAAATTATGCCCTCCTTTCTTTGTAGGAACCAAGAAATTTACACAGAATTAGAGATGATAAAGAGGCATTGCACCGGAAAGAGTAAGTTCATTAATCACTGATGCTGTTTTATCTTTGTGTCATTTTGTTGGTTTGAGATGAATAAAGTGATGCTTCGTGATTGGTCAAGTGATATCATGTGACATCATGTGAGCATCTTGATAAGTCCATCTCATTTTATTCTCCCTAGACCAAATAGGTAAATTCTTTGTATTGCATCAACTTCGTAGAGTTTTCCTGGAAAAAGTACAAAACTTTCCTTGCAGGATTTTCCATTGTTGATAATGATATTCTGTTGGCAAAAAAAAATTATGCCTTTTACATTGCAGCAAACTACATAGAGATATCATATTATAACTATTGAACCACGTGGTGAAGTAAAATTGTATCTTCTTGAAGCATATAGTTCTAAGAATAAGCACTAAAGCAGGATGTATGAGAGAACTGTCAAATAACGGCATATGATTTTGTCTTCAATTGGTGTGTGTATTTTCACCGCTTACATGCCGACCTGTTGGAATTTTCAGTGAACGCGAAACAAAGATTTTTCTTACCCTGGCTTTTTACCCTTGCCCAAGAAAGTCGATTCCCTTGACAGAAAATTTGCATGAAAGCTAATGATAGCTATAGAAATCACACTTTGTTTTTGAATTGACAGAAAATGCAGATTTCTGACTTGGTAGATTATAGAAGATTAATCAGCTATTTTTCCATGATTCCTTTGTGCAAAAATGATTGATATTTTTTCGTGAGTAACTATTACCATAGACCCTCGAGAAAAATTTATACGCTTTACAACTTTGGATTTGTTGATAGCATGAAATATCCGCAATTGCTGTTGAGAAGGTATTTACTGACTTATTGACATTGAAACGTAAATTTGACATTTTGAAAATTAAGATGTGAGAAAATAATAATAGCTATGACGGCCAAAATTATCATTACAAAATAATTGTAATATCTGTGAAATGATGTCTGTGATATTTGTAACGTTGACAAAGTTGTTTTCACCGTCACGTTGTTGCTATCCAATCTGTCGTAAAATCTATTTGTGCAGATAATTTCACAGTAAAAAAAAATGATTTCCCTGTAGATAATTCGTGCCAAGTATTTGACAAATTTTAAATGTCATATTACCTCCACTGTTCCAGATTTGAAGAGGATCATTTCATACGCATTGCGACCGGCAAAAAACGCAAGGTACAGTAACAATTTTCCAGTGGCACTGTAATTTTTTTCTGCAGTCTTTCATTTACAATCTCTGGGGAAGTCATACCGACTGTTGCGTCATTGACTAGTTGAAAACAAACCCAAAATAACTCTCCCTATTGTATAGACGAAAATGAATGATCAGCGCCTAAAGACTATACAGGAATTGGGTAATTTTTGTTTCTTTCAATTTATTTTTGCATTTTTCTCTAAAGATGGTATTTAAATTTCCTGCAGCAACCAAATAACTAATCTTTGAAGTCTGTCATTTCACAAGAATTAAACCTCAGGACGGATTTCAAGCATAATGAAAGTCACAAAATCCTACCATTCATTACAATATAACTCATAGTTATTTTCCAGTCCCACGAGGGAAACAGGCTGTTTACAATTCTGTTATTCGAGAAAATATTACAGTTTATGTTTCTTACCTAGAGTATTTTTAATTTAGACATGTGGTTACTTGTAGGCAATAAAATTTCCAAAAAACTTTTTACAGTCATTCTGTCAAAAAGGGTTATTGACTTGAAAACTTTACTGGACAACATTCCTTCTTATGATGCTATTGTGCTCATTTACATAGCACAGGGAACGTCATTTAGGCTGTACTCTGACGTACATGTGATATTTGGTTTGAAGTTCAACATCCTTGTATGCCCTGCATAAAAATTCCACATAAAAATACTTGACTGACCAGATTTCTGGATTATTTCAGTAGTGCACGCCTTGAAATTGAAATCCTTAAACTTTTGCTCAAACTATCCATTAGGGAATTTAAAACCATTCTCTCTTGATAGGCTCTTGACTCGGGGGGTGGGGGTGGGGGGGGGTTCATCATGCAAAATTTGGTACTAGAGACATTAATTACCTGATACTTGCCGACACTTGAAATTCAAAATGGCCGCCATCCCTGTGTCAACTCTATTGGGAAGAATTTATTTTAGACTTTCACAAAAATAAGTTAGCAAAAAATGAGCTTCAAAATGAGCCCACAAAACTGTTAGACCAAAAAAAAGAATAATTGTAAAACTTGGAGTCCAAATATCTATCCCCGAGATGCATTGTACTCTCATGTTTGACTTGCCATGATAGGGTGAAAGCAAATGATTTGGTCTCTCATGTACAAAGAGGTACTTTGTTTAATAAACTGAAATAACAAACTAAAATATCTAGAATAAAAGCGATAGATGACAAACCATCAATGGAAATTATATATCTTTCCTTTTCAGTAGTTATCTGTTCTACTTCTAGTAAACATGCCATTTACATGTAGGTGTTGTCTACATGTGAAAGTAAACATTTCTGCTCATCTGACTGTTCAGATTGTGTTTCAAACCACTGACCTGTATGACGTTTGATGTTTTGTTTCCACACAGAGCACAGTGTCGACGAACCTTGACAAACTGACTGATTTCAGTGAGATCAGTGCACTAACGAGAGAGGGTGGACATGCAGACTTGGATGAAAGTCTGAAAAAAAGGTGAGTGTAAGAACACACTATACCCAGTATATTGACATTAAACTTCAAAATAGTTTCTACCCTGAAACATTTGTTCTGTGGTTTTAATTTCCCGTGTTGTTAGGGCCAAATAAAAAAAATATGTGTGTTTTAGATACATGCCTCTGAAAATCTCTGTAGTCAGTTTAGAGGAATTTTTTTTATTTTTCTTTCTGTTGGCTGAGATCCATAAAATACAGTAAAATTTACGGAATTTACTCAAAACTTTTGAAAACGCGAAAAAGATGTCTTGGGTTGCCATGTTTTTCTAGGTTTGGTCAGGTTAATGGAAAAACATATTTTGTATTTGGCCTTAGGATGAAAATTTTATCATCCATATTTAAGATATTCTGGTCTGATTGAAATCAGTTGTAGAGATGAGCTCAGTCGGTAACTTCTATTGGTATTCAGTTTTACCTCTATGTTTGTAGTTGAGGTATGGACCAAGCCCTGAAGATAAGACACACAGGAGTGGGTTCATTTTCCAAAAAAAATAAATTTCTAGCATTTGTAAATTGCACAGGGAAATCGATGTTCAAATCAGGCATTGGAGTAATTAAAATTCAATGTGGAAATACCAGCATGATGATGCGATTATTTCAAAGTTGGTAGGTAGAGTGTAGGGTACAATGACTGGGAATCTTCAATGATTGTTTGTGGATGTTTGAAACATGCCTGAAATTTTTTTGAAGGTAGCAATGACGCTGAGCATGGCGTCAATGAAAACTTTCATATCATTCCAAGCTCGTCTTTTGAACTTACTCTGTGAATGTGAAACTGCAGTGAGGGGGTGGGTAGGGAGTGGGGGATGGACATTATTGTGCAAGTAAGTTTCAAAATGTCCAGAATCATGATATGACATACAGAAAAGAATAAATATTTATGTCAGCATAATTGTAACGTCAATCACTATCATGTTTTGTAAGTTAGAAAGGTGACTGGTAGTGTTGCTGTGGTTTACTAATCCCAACGGAGATGACAATAAGCTGGCTCTGGAACCCTGCATAATGACAAACATATCTATTCAATGTTGTCCTCGACTGTAGAATATTTCATGTTTGTAAACCCTCTAGAAAATATTGCTCTCGGCAGTTTCTTTTATCAAGGATGTTAAAGTACAACAATAGCGGCCTAGTCTTGCTTTTGATGCCGATGTGACTAGTAAGAAGGTTACATCTGTGACGGATTCAGAAATGAATGTTTATGAGAAGCAGAACTGAATAGAGATTGAGTAGAATTGATCATGATTTCCTCAAAACATTAATCTGCCAGATGAATGAACTATAAACTGAACTTTGTGTCGTCCTAGCCCCACCCAATCATTTTAC
The DNA here is from genome assembly GCF_041260155.1 of Ptychodera flava. Classification (NCBI taxonomy): domain Eukaryota; kingdom Metazoa; phylum Hemichordata; class Enteropneusta; family Ptychoderidae; genus Ptychodera; species Ptychodera flava. The sequence goes on along the minus strand of NC_091945.1, from coordinate 24,841,948 downwards.
AAAGATTAGACCAAATGAGATTGGGAGTTTATCTCTCATCCTACGCATCTTACAGAAGTGATGCATTCTCATGTTTTTCAAGCTGACTATATCTTATTGCTGAAATGTCAACAACAAAACAGTAATGTTACTTTCCAGGGTTAATTCTAACACTTGGCAAGATGACAAAGATAAATCCACTGTCCAGAGTTACACAGTGCATACACGTGATCCCAGGAAAACATTATTTCTGCTGTGCTCACTGTAAAATAAAAAAATTTAAGCAAACTTGAAGAAAATGCTGTTGCAGCTAGTCCAGAACAACATGCATGAGGATAATAAACTTTTTTCCTTTTGTGGACGTATGCAGCCTAAATAATCTGAAGCATCTCAATCATGGAACATGCTAGAACTGATTGGAACTGACTAGCTACAAAAGGATGAAAGAGATGATATTTCAAATTTTCACTAGCTGCACATGTGTTCTGGCAATATCTAATACCTTGTTTATTTCCTTTTTTTTCCTAAAGGAAAAAGAAACCGAAGAAGGTAAGTGCGTCACAGCCATTCAAAACATTAACCTTGAAGTCAAATGATGGTCATCATAAATCTATTCAATTTTCAAAGACGCATCTCGTGGATAATTCAACCAGTGTATGGGATGATTATTCACCCGATGCATTTGATTCAGTTTATTTTTCAAGATCTCATTTACTTGTTTTTCATTTTAAAAAAATCCATACTATGATCATGTGCCAAGGACATCATCCTCAGGCTTTCGTTGTTATTGTCACCAGGTGGTGATGATGCAGGAGCTCTGATCTAGCTTATTTTGTTCATTGCTCTTGTTGTAACCGCCAAACGCATCAAAGTCCAGGGTTAAAGTAAAACACCTAGGTCAGATTTAAGGCATTTTCCTTACATGAGAAAGTTTTTGCTGAATTTCAACTTCAAAACTTCATCTTTCTTTTGATCACCAAGGCTATACAACTGTAGGTTTCAAATTGAAGGAGTATACAAACTCTGCCAACATGTTCATATTTGAGACGTTTGGAATGTATTTTCTTGTTATTTTACAGGGTAAAAAACACCAGAGGAAGAAGAAAAGGAAATTTTAATCTGTGTCAATTACTTTGTGTTTTTTGTACATTATCCTAAAATGTATTTCAAGTTCAAAAATAAACTGATTTCTCCTAGCAACCTGTTGTTCTTCTGTTTTCTGATTTATGCAAATGTATCGTTGTGTATGCAAGGTTGTTTCAATGACAGAGAAGTGTGGCAAATCAGTGGAACAGCGGGCTGGCAGAGTTGGAGCTGGGATCTTAACATGAACTACCGCTGAGACATCCAAAAAGCTCAAATTTGAAGATTTTTTCCTGTGAATGGCAGAAAAACACGCTCCTTGTTCTTTTCGCTTTTTCAGCAAACAGTTTCTGGTCACATGCTGACTGGTAATTTGGTTTCTATGGGTACGACGGTTACCCCAAGGCGTGCAATAAATTTGACATGAAACAACAAACCATGCAATCACGGGCCAGCAATTCCATGAAATCCACAGCTTTTCAACGTGCCAAATTTTGTGCGGCAGGGCATAATAGTGATATAGAGACAGAATCATGTCAAATTGCATTACCCATAGGTGCCATGTCCGTATGAAACTTTAATGAGTAATTTTCTGCAAGGGAAACAGCAAGGAAAATATTTAATCCTGACTGCAAATATCACAAAGGATTAGGGAAAATATCCCTACACATCATCGCATTATTTTTTTCAAAAAATAGAAAATAATAGTCTCTCTCGAGAAGAGAGTTTGTGAGATTTGTGTTGGTACATCAGCAGTCAGCTGATTTCTTCTGACCCTGCGATAATTATCTGCGGAGCACCCCTTTATGTCCTACAAAAGTGTGTGTGTGCACTTTTGTGGTCCAGTTTGCCGGAAGGGTCAATTAGTTTTGCATTGGTGGTGATGTATTACACACATATTAAGGTTTGCCTACAAACTCAGATTTCAATTCTCAAAACTTTGATCTCTGGAATAATCTGATCTTCCTCACTTTTGCTCCACTCTCTCTTGATGTCATGTTTTCCCATTAAAATCTGCTGTTGCAATGCCTGCTGGGACTTCATTTCACTGGAGGCCCCTATACAGACACACCGGTATGTTTGCCAACAGTTGCATCACATGGAGGGATTTGTTCCTTTAATTGAGGGCTTTGGTCAATTAACCTGTAGCCATGTTATTGAAATAAATACTTTACATCAATCATACTCAGTATCACATACTAATACCCCAACACACATTTAATGGGCATATAAAGTTTGATTATTTTTCTGATAGTATGTATGTGTATATGAACATATGTACATGTACATACATACATATTTATATATATATATATATATATATATATATATATATATATATATATATATATATATATATATAATATTTTGTGCATAAAATATTATACATACATATTTATATATATATATATATATATAATGTGCATAAAATATATGCATAAATGTGTTTGTATATACATGCACATATACCGGTACTCACACACACACATATATGTATATATAGATAGAGGGATAGATAGATAGACACACGCCCATAGAAAGAGAGTGACTGCAAAACCGAGCCTTGACTAATATGGAGGACATTATGGGAAAACTGGTTACTTTACCCGACAACATGCCCTTGTAAGGTTAGAATTCGGCGTTCCCAGGATTTCCTGAATTTCAATGTATGTTTAGACGCCAAACAGAAATCCCAGTGCAGCGTCCGTTGACATGTTCAGCTTACATGTGTTCTGATCAGACTTTAGAGTTTGTTCATATAAGATTTGTCCTGAAAGGTCAACACATTCTACAACAAAAGATAGCAACCGTGACAGCAACAAAACAGCACATGATGATGGTTTTACTCCCAGGCAAACAGTGTATCGTATGCCAATGGTAACTGCCTCGGGTTTGAAATGTTGGCCTTTAAAGACTCCTTACCAGAAACATCTTGTATTTTGTTTGATAAGATAGTTTGAAATCAGATGCAACTAGTCCAACTGAATGTAAAAATGCTTACCGAAGTGTTACCACGAACGACACAGAACGTTTTTCAAACATTGGCGTCGAACTCACGGCTTCACAACTAAATAGTTTTCGGTTGCAACTTAAATCTAGCCGCCGCAAATACACTCGTATAGGCGCCCAAATCCAGCACCAAGGATTGAAATAGTGATGTTTTCAATGAAAAGATACAGCTAATGGGGCTTTAATATATGTAAACTGTGCAAATGTGATGTTATGGTGATTAGATACAGAACAGGTAAAACACGGAATCCAAAAGAAGATGTTAAGCAATAGGGACCATAGTGACATTGGCTGCGTGATGCGGTAGAGTTAGGTTTTTATGGAAATATTGAAATGCCCGGAACTAAAGGATCAGATGAAATTCAAATGAAAGTGCAAAAATCATACCACACTGCGGAGCAATACAGTGATAAAGTGGTAAACAAAAGTCTCGTTTGAAATACTGTCATTTTGAGGAAATTGATGTATATCTGAATGTGAACATTTACAAACGAATGCACTGCAAGGTCAGAAATTAAACTGCGATGGTATAAAATGTAGGAGCATGTCAGAAAATGGCGACTGATATATCAAATGACAAGTTCAGAAGAAGTATCATAGAGTAGCAAATGTAATATCATTGATCCCGAAGGAGAAGCCTAGGCGGGTTTGTCAGAGGAACCACGGTTTCTGAAATGAGGATGGGCAGGGTTACTTTCTCAACACGGAGCTTCTGAGACCACGAGACTGGCACCTCGCCGATCTAAAGTTGCACGATTTCCGCTCAACGACCATCTGATGTCTCTTTGAACAATGGTGACATGAAAGTCGACTTCCTGCATAAAAAACGTACAACTAGATCAGCCTAATTGTCTTGCCTGGAAGGAGGAAGGAAGGAAGGGAGATGATTTACTATAATACAGCAATATTCCTGTACTTGTGATAAACTTTGTTCCCATTGGCAATGCATCAGATGCATAGTTTCTTTGTCAAGAACCTCTCCGTCGCTTTGATATGATGCCCAAAACAAATAAGTTTTGAGTGTCATATCCAAACTACCGTTTTGTTCAAGACAACAATTTGATTCATAACTCTCGCAAAATAAGTGCAAGCAAATCCGTACTTAGGATAAATATCATTTGACCAAAACGATTACACGGGATTCGGGATCCTAGGCTAAATGGACAACCGTTTGCCACCTTATCCATAACAATCGAGACAAATCAGCGGTTGCGCCGCAAGATTCGAACGACGTAGTGGCTAACGAGAATAGAATCTTCGTAGCTGATTAGGAAAGTTGAATTTTTAATGACCTAGCCTTTGGGCCCTCTACTATGAAGAACCACTATCTTCTTGATCTAATCACTCGTTCTCAGTATGTTGTTATCATTCTCAAGCTTTGTACCAATCTACCGACCGAGCTGAAGTACCTCGATAGGTAGCCTCACGATAAAAATGAAGACGATACGACGGTTTGCAATTTTTACCGGGCCCAAACGCAAATTGTCGACTGTCTGTCGACTTTCCAGTATGCCTTCTGGTCTTTGAGATAGCCGAATCAAGAAATGTTGCCAGGAAATTAGTTTTCGGTCAATTATTCTTTGAAGGCGGGTGCATTTTCCTATTCAGAGTACCTCAAACAAACCGTAGGCGTCGTACGAATTGCGTCGCGGTTTCAAGAGGAAATTGCAACCCCTTTGGTTGTAATTCAGTTGTATTTTGTGAACGCTGGCTGCTGTTGAATTTACTGTTACCAAAACTTGTACTTACTCTTTACCGTCCAAAACTCGGTCGGTACACTCAACACTCCTGCATGCAGACAAACGTTACAATCCGTCTTTGAGACACTTTTTGAATTAATGTAGTTAGTGCCTCGAAAATGAAAGGCTCAAACTTTCCTCACTGAATCTTTAAACCATTCTCTTACCAAATCGTAAACAAGATGGGGGTCACTTTGCAAATGTTTGGTACCAGAAAAACATATTACCTAACATTTACCGATATTTGAAATTCAAAATGGCTGCCGTTCCTGTGTTATCTCTATAGGGAAAATAACATCTTCGAATTTCACAAAAATACGACGATGAAAACTTTACCTAATCCATTACCTTAAAAAATAAGTGCCTACAGGTGTTAGGCCAAGGGAATATTGTAAAACGTTTGAGAGTCCAAATATCTGTCCGCAAAGCCCATTCTACTTTACAGTGCAAAAGACGTGATGATTGACGATGCAGAGCACTTTCGAAACAGTGTTGATATGTCATAAAAATGTGATAGCAAATGTGACAGCTGGCAGAACAACTTACTAAGCCTATGTAATCCACAAAACAAATTAGGCATGGTATATAATTCATACAATAAAAGCAGCAAGTCTTTTGCCGTGAGTTTTAAATGCAATTGCATTTGATGAATTTCTAAAGTTTAAACTTTCTCGTTTTGAAACTAATCTTCTTGACGAATATAATTACTTTCACGGGCTGAACACCCGCTCGTCTATTATGGGTTTCACGCATTGAATTTTTTGCCGAGTCACAATCTAATCCAAAGGAACGTTTAGAAAACTGACATAAATGTACTGTAGAAGCACCTTTAGAAATATACTTTATTTAATATTAAATCAAATTTGACTTCTATTACTAAGCAACAAAAGTACATGTGCTATACCAAAAGCCGATAAGCAGGTGTCATGAGTGTTTGACGTCGACAAGTTTGTTTGCTTGTCTGTCTCTGTCTGTCTGTCTGTCCGCCTGCCTGCCTGCCTGCCTGCCTACCCATTCTGCAGTTAAGTGTGACCGTTTGTTACCTCGGATCCATGCTGTTGTTTTCATTACATGTAGGCAGGGTGAAAATGTAAGTTTCAAAACGTTAGTCGAGTCGTGGGGTTGACGCAAACAACTCCGCGAAGAAAATCGAAAGGCTGCGTATTGAAATGGAATGATGACTCACAAAACGTGTGTAAAATACTAAGAATTGACAAATGATATCAAGCCAAAGAAATTTTAACGTTTTACAATTATGTAGGTCTAGTATTTTACTCTCTGTATACGCAATAAATGTTTGGTTTATTCCCACTAGCATGTTCAAATACCTACTATTTGTCAACCCTCAACCGAGCCAATATATTTGTGCAGTCTTGTATGCCCGGACGTGAACTCATGTATAAGGACATGCATGATTTGGAAGTCAATACACAAGCATGGAGGCTATTTTGAAATGCATAATTCTCCTTATTTTGACCATGGGAGTCTCCTTTTTTGAAAACGGTAGTTGAGCAAGAAACCGTAGTCCGATAACACGCATGACAAACTCACTGAAAATGTCAAACGTTACAGGTGCTGAGATCCTTTACAACTCTTTTCAGCCCCAAATGTAAAACATGATTTTCTGCTTCTTACGTAGCCAACCAACCGCACCAACAACCTGAAGGAAACGCATAATTGATATAATCATAAATTGCGAACGGTACATTCAACACTTCGCTACCATGGCTTCCAGCTAGTGTATACAGCGACACTCGAATTGACTCCAGCCATGTTGTTGAACACGGTAGTACTTTACTGCATGTATGTATCAGCCTTATTAAACTCATGTTCAGGCAACTAGTCTCTGATCTCCACAATCTCAGTCACGAGAGAGAACTTGATATTAACGGTGAACATTTTCCGACAATACGAAGCCTCGACGTCGAGGCGCCCAATGAATGTACCCTTCAATGTAAAACTCAGAAAGTCACTTATTTCACGACATATTACTGAAATTAAAGTCTGCTCTTGTCGAAATCCACAAATTGGAACAGGCAGTTCTTTTTTCCCTCCTGAAAAGTCCTTTCCGCCCATGAGCCGTCTTTTCCGGTGATCATATTCCATTGCGAGCGAGTATACTTTTGTACTTTAAATCCCTCGCCATTAGGGCTTATTCTGAACACTGTAAATGTAATTTAATCTTCTAATCGCGAATTATTCTGACAAGAATGACTTTAAGATGCCAGTACTGAAGCGGAATCTGAATTAAGATGTTGATCGTGATTTCGTTCTGATGGCAAATTACTCGAATGAAAAACGGAGATCAATTTGCTCAAATTTTATGTCGATACGACAAAATATGTAAAGCTTGATAAACGCGCGATATTTACGAGCAAACGACGCAATTTGGTGGGTTTGGGGAGACACACATGTGAAATAAATGCTAACCTTATCTGGTCTCGGGATAGAAGTACCATGTCATGTCACTTTCGAATAGCACCGTCCGCGACATGGTGTCTCGTCGGCACGGGTAAATAACCACATTTTCCCCGTATAAGCCTGTGCTTCGACCGGATTAAAAATTGCTGCAGAAGAACTGATTAACTCGCTGCCACGCAGAGCAGACAGCAAAAACATGCCGCACGGTTATTGCCCCTTATTTGTACTGAGCATCAGTGAACGAATAGAGACTGACTGATAGATGGATTCAATGTCCTTTTAACGCTACATCATATGTTCTTTTAACTGTGCATGGTGTGCGTGTGGGATTGTTTGATTAGCCATCACATGAGAATTTATAAGCGCTTTCGCTCTTTTTTGCGATTCAGTTCTGTATAAGGGTCGGATAGATATCTGTCATAGAGGGCGGACATGACTTCGGTAGATCTTTCAATTTCGAAGATCTTGGAATGTGATTCGTTTTCTTCAGAATCCTGTCCACTCCTTCCTTTTCGTCATGTCATGAAAAAGAATAACAATACAAATGCATAATTAACTAAACCCGTGAATACCATTAAAATCGTCAAAACGTGCGAAAAAAAATGTGAGTAGACCTTTCCTATCCGGGAATGCCCAACGGTAACAGGAAATTAAAATTGAAGGTATATTTAGTATACTTGAGTGATGTGTTTGCTAATGGACTGCGAAATATAACAGTTTTTCTTTGAATAATAATCATCATAATAATGCATTTTCTGTAGGCTGGCTTTGTGTGCGCTTTAGTCTCTCATTCAAACGACAGTTCACCATCTATAGACAGAGTTAGCAGCAGGAATACTATTTGGACAGGTTTCATCACATATATTCAGAACAAGGAATTGGCAGGGATTGGGATCGTGTAACTCCAAGTACTGCTCTTGGAGTGTCATTTTTTTGGACTCTCCTTTCCAATGACCTTGTTTGGATGTTCAACAGTTAGCCATAGAGTCAGGACGTGACGCATCATGTTGTTAATGCTATTACATACCTACCCCGCCCAATTTCAATGTGGAAGCTCCCTCAATTGTTCGTGAGATCTCGTCATGGTTAACTCACCACATATCTGGCGATAACTTTCTCTTGAGTGATTCTCGGGTGCGACATCTTGTCAGCCTCTTCGATTCCGTTGAAGGAGCCCTTTAAGTTTCTTCTGGTACGAGAATTTCACTTGACTCGGAATTCATGTAGAGCACCCGGCGATGAATGTGCCGATTTTCATCGTAATGCTACTGCTTGCCATACCTTGCGTTGTCGAAAACGTTGTTGTGCTCCTGATTATTATTACGGACAGAAAACTCCACACTGTGACGAACATACTCATCGTTAGCATGGCCATCGCCGACTTCGCCGTCGGTGCCATCAACATGCCTCTGTATGTTAACGAACTCAGTTCGGAGACGCTGAAGTATGTCGAGTGTATGGTCAGTAAATCCGTTACTTTGATCTTCATCCTGCTGTCGATCTTTCATCTCTTTTTGATAGCATTGGATAGGTTCATCGCCATTGTGTATCCGCTGAGGTGAGTACGACTCTACATGCGTCTGTATGACAAAGTATGTGTTGCATGCAGAAAGCACTGTTTATGCCGTATCAGACACAGAAACATACACTCTCATAGACGCTTGCAGACAGGGAGAGAGACGTACATACATATACGCTACTACATACACATATATAATCATGAATGAAATTATATATATATATATATATATATATATATATATATATATCAGAGCGTTAAAATAATAACACAAATTACTTCAAGTACAAAGTAATTACTTTGTACATGGGATGCGGTAATTTGTGTTAATAATATATATATATATATATATATATATATATATATATATATATATATATATATATATATATGGTTAAATGACAACTGACTTCAAGTATAAAGGTCCTTTCAAAGGTATATACATTTACATGTATTACATATACATGCATGTATCTGTAAAGGTAAAACATAATAAATGACGCTAATGACATAAATGACATAGAGGTAAAGTCTGCTGTTTGAATAGCAATTTTTAACGTTCTGTATTTGTAAAGGCTGTATAGGCACACGCCGCCGGGATGTTCTATAAAAGTTTAGAGACCATCTAACCCATACTAACATCTAAAACAACTACCATAAGTCTTGGAACGGAGGATGAATTTAGTCGTTAACACAGGTGCTCACAGCGTTGCTTGAATATTCGACCGAAAGCCCAGGATCGAAGCGTGAGGCCGACGGCCGCACCTTAGGAAAAGTATAACCGGTTCTTTAAACTACTATCGAGGTTCGCCCGTCGGCCTCACACTTCGATCCCGGCCCTCCGATCGAGTATCCAAGCAACGTGCGAGCACCTGTGGTAGTTAAGAGTTGCCTACGCTAAAGTTTGGGCGTACACTGAAAATGCGAGTAAAAACCTCATCGTTTTAGCTTAGGAAACAGTTTGATGATAATCAAAACATAGCTAATTCAGTTTGACAGAGACCTCATTTTCTGGTATCATGGTCCATTGCATTTGAAAGAATACTTGATCAGCCTGGCTCGCGGTGCCTTTCAAGATAACGAAACAACTTGAAACGGTAATTCCTGCGCTGCCACAGTACTTGTTCGAATGATAACTTATCTCCCCATGTGTCCGGACCCATTGTTCATAATCTGATGTTTGCAGTATATTAACTTCCCATTCGATCATTCATGTATAGTAAAAACGTGACCATGCGAATCTTGAGGGTAATTTGCTAAAGTAATTGTTTAGGCCAATATAAAGAAAGCCCATATGTATCGTCTCTTTTTGAATGCAAGATCTAGTGATGGAAAATGGTATGTATTAATGGCATTTGCATACCGGATTAATCAAGTGGTCCTAAACATTTGAGCTTAATTGAGACTTGCGGAAAAAATACCTCAGGTGCAAAGTCGGTCTCTCAGAATATACTGTTGTCGTTCGTTTTTAATTCCATACTTTTGAGTTGCGAAATTACACAAATATAACACTTTCAATAGGTTTTTTTTTTCAAAAACTAAGCTTAGTCGCCGTATTGAATTCCAATTGCCGATAAGTTTATTTGCAGTAATTTACTTCTCTAGTCCGTCACGGTAAATTGTGACTATTGAGTTGATAGGTTCACCGTCTGTCTTGATCATTTTCATTTTCAATTATCTTGCAAATAGTAACTAGTGAATGGAAAGTTATATTTGAACAAACAAAGTGACAAGAAAATATACTTTTTCATGGATTAGCTAACCCCCCCCCCCCCGCCTCGTTTCTTCACAATGCTTCGACTTGTACGTTCCATTTAATGGAAGGCAGCTTTTGCGTCACCATTCGTTTGCGATGAAACGAATCCAGCTGGCTCGTTTCTTGCATGAAGCTTCTGAGAAGCTTTGAGTTTTATCTCGTATACATTGCATTGGGGGAAGGGGGACACTTGTTGTGCCCATACGTTATCTATTAGAGCAATACCCATATACTGCTGTCTGTATGAACTATTATTTTAATTTGGATTGGTTTTGATGTTTTGACCGTTGCAAAATAGTAAAGTTATCATTGATTTGGAATGAAGGTCAGACGGGGCTTGCCTGGTAGACGTGTGCTACTAAGAGAACATGCCGTAAAGCGCCACCTGTAGTGCAATAGTTGTGTCGTGTGCGTTTCTGACAGCAATAAAAACAGAAGGAGAACGGAAAAATGCAAAACCATATTTTCTCACGAGAAATTTGTATGACGATCATATTTACTTTAACAGATTGAACAAAAATGTTTTCCAAGCAGTTTAGGAGGGTATTTACATAAGGTTTCACTCGGATTAGGTATGGGTGTGTGTATGTGTTACATATTATATGAATTTTATTACTGCCTTTTGACTTGGGGCTAGATTTTAAACAGTAAATGCTACTAGTACGTAAATGTTTATTATTAATATATGTTAATTAAAATTGTTGTCTGTATCTAATGTCCAATGAAATACATTAACTTCGTACTTGATGCTTCATTTCAGATATGAGCTCCTTATGACACCTCGTCGGGTTTTGGCAATGGTGATCTCTCTGTGGATAGCAATACCGATCGCTGGCATGTTGCCTTTGATGGGTTGGAGGAGTCAGGAGTACACTGACTTTAACGAGCCACTAGAGCTTTGCTATTTCGGCGCATTCGCCTCGCTCTCGTATACGATGGTCATGTTCTTTCTTTGCTGCCTGGTTCCCGGTAAATATTGGTGTCAAGGCACCTGCTCCCTTGCATGTTACCATGTACCTCTTAGATCTTGGATCTTGTGGAGAACAGGAAACACATTACTACCAATGATGAAATCATATTTTTATGGAAATACAAAGGCGAACAACTTTGACCTTTAGTGCACAAATGTTGTTGATTCATTGTTGTTATAGATTCTTGTGACTCATAAACTCAATGTGTTATAGTGATTGTCATATGTTTTCAACTGAGCCGATTATCTGAGACTGCGCATTACCCGACCACTAAACACACTTTTCTTTTTTTCTCCTTCTTCTCAAGTGGTAACCATGATGGTGTTGTACTGCTGCATTTTCCGGGTTGCCAAGCAACAAGCCAGGAGGATCGCAGACGTCCAGCAAAATTTCACCGACAGGCAGGAATACAGAGCGTCGAAGAAACAACAGCGTAAATTGGTAGACGATTCGAAAGCTGCAAAGGTCCTGTGCCTCGTGATGGGATGTTTCCTGATCAGTATGCTGCCCGCCTCCATCTGCCTCGTTATCGACATCATAACCCTGGGCGGGATTCCCAATTCAGTCGCCGTTTTTACAAACTTCTTCGCCTTCAGTAACTCGATCGTAAACCCCCTTATTTATGCCCTGGGCACAAAACAGACCCGTTTAGCCATTCAGAGACGACTTGCGAGGTACTGCCGCTGTATGGCTGTGCGGCAGGCAATGGACGAGAGGGACCAAACGATCAGTTGTGTGAGTAACAATGTTCCGTCAATCAAAGTGGTCGTTGAAAACATTGAGGGAACCAGATGGGAATAAGCAGGAGTCTTGATCGATTGATGCACACACAGTTGAGTTTAGAGGAAAATTGGTTGATGTGTTATTTTAAGACACTTTATAAAATATTTGTACAAATCGAATCAAAACTAAAGGATCTAACCTTATTAAAAAAATAACAGACATTGTCCCGCCGAGGTTTGTATTTCGGTAAACAAACAGTTAAGGCACAACTACTTATACGATTTCATTTGGCAAAAGGCGTTCCGGGACAGACGTCTGGACGTAATTTCGCATTTACATTGACACCGGTACACGCCCCTCTGCTCGCATAATTGGCATCCCCTCTCTTTAAGCAGATGCGAACTTGACCAAACTATCTAACATTTTGGTTTTAAGTACTTGATATGCCGTCAAAACTTTTGTATCGAAGAACCGTCACCACTAGCACCACTGAATTAAAACCACAAATGCAGCAATTGATACAGCAATGATAGGAATAACCATAGACCCTCGAGAATTTTTTCTCGAGGGTTTATGGAAGAACGTAGTTGGCATCTCGAGGGCCATGTAAAAACGCTGTCAAGCAAACCTCAGCTCCAATATAGTCGAATACAACATCACCAACAAGTCGGTGTGGTAATATAACACTCTCAGAGAACGGACTTTGCGACTGACATGCTCGGCTTGACGGCCATCAAGTTAATCTGGAATGAAAGCCGTCTTATCACGTGACAGAAACTTAAAAGAATTACAAATATCACCACTACTTTATTTTACGATCGGAGAAAAACTGAAAGTAATATATTCACGACTACTGTATGCCGCATTCGCAGAACAATTAAAGCCGCAGTGTTTTCCTTTGAAGCTGGCTGCCAGCGAAATTTGATGGCTGTAACAGCATCTTTGTCCGCTGGGATTTAAGAGAACATAATTGGATAGCATGGACATTGATAACGACTTCGCAAATTGTCACGAGATATCTAGCAGTATATATACCCATCGGATGTTTGGCTCGAAAAACACAGCAACCTTATATTAAGTTGTCGGCATCTTAGGGTCGCTGAACTTTTTACCTGTATCATAAAGGGTTGAACGTACGCTCGTCTTTCGTATACGCGATATATATATATATATATATATATATATATATATATATATATATATATATATATAATACCCTGAATATGATATTCACCAAAAGTATATTAAAATTATCGAAATCAATATTTTCCCGGCTTGAAATTTACCAAAACAGTGGTCTGTTTAGACCTATCAGTGTCAACATTATTCTGTTGCTTTAAATGTTTTAATAAAGATATACAGCAAAATTTCGTGGTTTGTTTTGAAAATCTGTTTTTATTGTTTGTCTTTCAATGGTTTTCACCATTATAGTACTTTTTAATATCAATTTTGATAGTCACTATTGTTATTTTTCTGTTTGTATCATGATTTATTAACTTCTTAACTTAATACAACAGCTTGTTCGAAAATATCAGTAAGTTTTTTCATTTCTGTTTTCTAAGTATTTTGTTGTATTTCTTAGAGTGCACCTAGGGGAATCAAAATGGTTAAAAATTTTCATCGCTATCTTGGGACAGGGAAACAGCACTCGCTCGTCACGGTGCCCCTGCGGTGCCTCCGTCCGCCCTTTGTCGTCGCCTGTACTATACAACTCTCAGACCGAAAAAGGATTACTGAAAACCCTGCTGTTAAAGCATGGATACTGGCCAGACAGTATACTATCAATTGAAGACAATGGGGAAACTGCTGAAGATCTCGACCTGTGCAAGATGACCTAGTTTGCCCTTTTGACTATTTTCAAATAAGGGATGGACCATTAGAGTGACTGTATCCCTTATACAGGAAGTTGTGATTATCTTATCTTTTCAGGACTTTTGTATTCTGATCACTTGAAAATTATGAAATTATAGAGCCTGTTTTCTACTTGTTTCCTGCGTACAAACCAAGCAGGTACACTAGGTAAAACATTGAAACTATGGTATGGTTGTCAAGACAGAAAGTTGTATTTGCCTTTTAAGATCAAGGTAAACAGATGCAGGCCACATCAGTTTCATTTTTTTCACAGCATTTTATTGCAATGATGAATGCAAGAATGGGTGAACAAGTAGAAACACATCAATAATGATAAAACAACATATCAAGTCATTATGTATTATTTTGCTTTTAAAAAGGCATTTTCAATTCTTTTTTCTCAAAAAACAGCCTCAAAAAACAACAGCAACCATGTTTTAACATTCAACAATACACTACGTAGAATGCCATCTATCCAACAAATCCCAACACAAAAACACACAAAAGGGTTGAACTTTGAAAGTTTCTCGATAGCAAATACTGAATAAATCTGCATGAATAATCGTTTTTGTGTAGCACATTTCAAAGAAATTGGACAAGCCCTTTCAGAGAATACAGATTTTTTGACCATGAATGGCATAAATTGCCCAAAAAGACAAATATTGAAATTTCAACACATCTATACACATCCAATCAATTTGGACATGCTGCTACAGAGAAATAGATGTTTTGATCAAAAAAGGGCAAAAATTGCTCTAAAAACACAAATATGCAAATTTAACTATATTATTTAGCTTATTTTAGCTTCTCAGCTTGTCAAAATCAATTGTAAATCATGAGATATGCATGATGTTTGGTGGGGTGAATGTAGGCATTTCACCACGCAGTAGTAAGGGAAGCCAGGAAACCAAAATAGTCAATTTTCAAAAGTATACGAAGCTACTGAGGAGCAAGAAGACCATGTTTCAGAGGAAGATGTGTAATCCGAAAAAAATGCTCCCAAAGTGCCACCAAATAACACCATTTTAATCTCTATTTTTCAAAAGCTCCAACGGCAGGGGGGGGACCCCCCTCCTGACCTCCCCCCGCAAAAATACTCCCCAAGTGCCACCAAATAACACCATTTTAATCTCTATTTTTCAAAAGCTCCAACGGCAGGAGGGGGACACCCCCTCCTGACCACCCCCGCAAAAATACTCCCCAAGTGCCACCAAATAACACCATTTTAATCTCTATTTTTCAAAAGCTCCAACAGCAGCAGGGGGACAACCCTCTCCTGACCTCTTCCCAGTGACCGCTTGCGTGGCCGCTTGTGGTGCTTGGCACCACATGTTTGCCCTCTTTATCTTCAGACAGCGACGAACGAAAAAAAAATTATAAATCTGAAAATTTACTCTGAAAAAAAAAATTTGCACAGCTAATCTCAATTGGAAAAAAAAAATTTCAGAAATTTACAATAGTAAAAAAAAAATTTTCACATTTTCATTGTGACCACCCCCCAAGGTCTAATGGTCCATCCCTTAGTAACCATTACTAACAGAGACGATGCCGTTGAGCCTGCGCAGTATGCTGATGCGTGTAACTCGTTGTAATATTTTCATCATTTTTTTCTGTAAATGCCAGCTCATTGTCCTATTTTCTTCTCAAGGCGGTATGCGCCTCGAAAGTGAAACACTTAAACTTGTGGTCAAACTTTCCTTGGTGAAATTTTTAACCAGTGTCTTTCCAAATCAAGAATAAATCAGGGTAACAGCGCAAAGTTTGTTACTAGAAAGCAAATAACCTAACATTTACCGATATCTGAAATTCAAAATGGCCGCCATCCCTGTGTTACCTCTATGGGAAAGAATCGTCGCAAAGCACGTGCCTCTTTACGGCAACGGCTTTGCGCTACCCTTGATTTTTGCGTAGGTCAGAGGAGCGAAATCTATGTTCTGGCTCGCGAGAATGGGGGAAAATAAAATTTTGGATTTTCTCAGAACTAAGGTTGTGAATGTTTTCTTTCTCCAAGAGCTTTAAAATGAGTCCTTCAAGCGGTGGACCAGACAAGTATTAGAAAAATTGAGAATCTTGATATCTGTCCCAAAGACTCAGTCTATACCTTAAGGTTTGGAATACGAGTGTCAGCGTTGCTAATATAATGCATTTTGTACAATATAGAGTGTTATTGTTGATAAATGAATCCTTGACCGGAATAAAATGAAATAGTCATAGAAAGTTACACACAAACAAATAGTGTTGTCGAGCTGAAAACTAAGCATTTCGACATAAATCTGCACTAAGAAAAACACATGCCGGAAAATATGCTCAAAATTTACAGTTAATAAACTTTTAAACACGATTTTAGTATACTCTTCTGCGTCGCTTTTTCCCTGCTGCGTCACTCGTTTTTATTCAGCATTTTTTACGAGTTGGTTGTAGCATATTTCTATGCGATTTATTTTCCATTTTTACAATCTGCAAGCTGGACAACGAAGAACTAGTTGTACCAAATTCCAAATACAATGAACAAAAACCATCAAGGCATTAAGTTTATAGACTTCTACTTGAATCAGGTAATACCCATTTTAATGTCACAGAAAGCAACAAATCAACGTTCGTGCAAAGCCAAAGTTTCATTTTGCAGTTGAAGACTGGTATACCTGGTTATGACCCGACAATCGACATGAATCTGAATCTGACGCTTGTAAAATTCCGTGAAATACTTTCTGAAAACTGGGATGATAACATTCAGTGCACTCTTCCGTGCAATGGAATAGTACATGCTATGATGTGTGAAACGACTCTGTGACAGCAGGGCACCTGCGGCCTTTGATTTTGCTACGTCAATATACCGTTTGCCCAAGAAGTTACGGAAACCAACTTTTCTAGACGTCTTGATAACTACGGATGACACGAAAAGAAAAAAATGTACATCCTGCAAATCTAGTGTATCAATTTATTATTTGAGGCCCGGCGGCGTGGTTAGCCGCATGATTTCAGCTGTACATAATCGCTATGGGCAATTTGACGTGTCCTCTGTATCTCATACAGTGTAACCAATGCAAGGCTGGGCACGATCTCTTCAAGCAAAGCTGAAAGAAATTCTCCCACGCAATGACTTGAATAAATCCAAGTCCGCAGGAAAAAGTACAAATAACTTGGAACACACATTATTTGAAGTAATCACCTCCACATGGATGAACTGGGTGTCTCCCTGTCTACCATCTGCCTCGAGGGACGTTTATTGTATACTTCATAAATGTTTCACACTACAGGAAACCACGGATCAATTTGTCCCACGTCATTATCCAGGGTACTATAAAATCGAACGTTATTGTGAATATATGGATCACTCTTTGCTGCACGACCGCCATCATGTTGTCCTAGTGTTTTCTTCCATGATGAAAGCATTCTGGAAAAATTCTTCCCTGAGCATACCGTCTGACAGACAATTATACTGCGTCACTCTGAGCCAGATTGTAAAAAGAGTGTTGTAAAAATATCTAGCGCTGGCTAAAAACGACGCGGAATAAATATGTACAGCACCGAAATTCAAAGTATGTTTTACCTTAAAAACTATTCTCCCTTTTGGACCAAATCTGTTAAGGCCTTCTTCAAGGAAATGACGACTCAAAACCCTAGCATCAGATTCTTTTTTTTTCAATTTTACTTACCGATATTCGGAGAGATGTTTTGGATTCCCGATTAAGCCATATCATCTTTGAACATGTCACTATATTCCAATGTCATCAGGCTCTTATATGTATCTTTGTGGCGTGTGGCGCGGTCATAAAGTTGTAGTAGCAACTCGAAAATTATTTAGTTGTTAAAATCCAGGTTGTGCGTCTCGTCGCCAATGTTTGGAAAACGATCTGTTGTCACAATTTGGACACATTTAACAAATTTTACATGAGTAGGTTATAATTTCAAACATTTTACCCATAAAAGGCATAGGATGCAGTTTATTGAGACTCTTTAAGTAGTTGAAAATCATAGAAAATCGCTTGGAGCTTTTTGAGTACCTGCTTCCCGCTTCCAGATTTTTGTTTCG
Organism: Ptychodera flava; assembly: GCF_041260155.1. NCBI lineage: Eukaryota > Metazoa > Hemichordata > Enteropneusta > Ptychoderidae > Ptychodera > Ptychodera flava. Next base: position 24,823,863 of record NC_091945.1, on the reverse strand, counting down.
AAATTTAATTTACTTATAAAGCTAAATGATAAGACCCAGTTCGTGGAAAGCATCTCTAAACTTGTTCATAAATTTATCAAGTTTTTCAACGTTAACACCGTGACACTCTTAATGTTTAGATACAGAACAAGCGTACAGCAGGCAGGGTTGAAAATATTTTGGTTTCTTACTATTTTTTTACATTTTCAAATTCCACATTCAGGTAATAAAATAAAAAATAAATGACATTTCTATGTCATCCAATGCAGTGGTTCTAATGTTAGCAATAATTAAAATCTGGAACCATTTTGGCGTATTTCATGACTTTTATTTCTAAAAAATATGAAATTAAAAAGAAGTAGGCCTTATAACGGGTTGATCAATCAGTATTTCTAATGTTCGGTATAAATGTCAGTCAAAATCTGGAACAATCTTATCGCATTTCGTGACTGATTTCGAAAATTTCTAAAAAATGTATGAATTCCATTGAATTTTCATAAGAATAAAAACCAGTAGACTTTGTAGCAGGGCAGAAGCTGCAACTGTTATATAATTTTTTCAATATTTCTATGCAATTTATCAATTATGGCTGTCTTCCTGCAGCATACTAAACACACAATATTCAGTTTGTCGACAAAGCGTCTATCTGTAAATACTAAATGAATTGGAGTCCAGACGGAAAGTCATTTGTCAATGATACAAATGCACGGTACACGTACAAGACTGTGCTTGCAAGCTGAATACTGGACAGTTCAACACATGCTGTAGGGAGTAGACCAAGAACCCAATTGTATAAACTGGATAAAAATATTGTCAAAATTATCGAAGATAATACAGTTGCTGCCCTGCTACTGCCTAAGCTTACGGGCAGTATCACTGTCACTGCATACCGGCAGTGACAGAGATAGCTCTGACCCTAATGTAGTTGAAGAAGAGTTTGCGTCCTATGATGCTCATGACGGTGAAACATACTTGTACACAAGATCAGACCAAAGAGCAACACAAGGAAGACCAGGAGAATTGACAGTTACCAGGGATTTTTTTAATTATGGCAAATTAGAATAATCAAATATTAAGAACAAAAATGGGGTCACCATCATGTTGTTTGATTTTCTACATGTCACTGTTTTTCACGAAAATAACTTAAAATCGAAAGTGAAAGACTTAAACTTTTGCTCAGACTGTCCTCGAAACTTTCAACATTCTCTTACAAAATCAAAAATAATAATCAAGGGTCACCTTGCAAAATTTGGTACCAGAGAGACAAATTACCCAGTAAGATTAATTATTTCCCGATTTGAAATTCAAAATGGCGGCCATCTCTGTGTTATGTCTATGGGTAAAAAAAAAATCCGATTTTCGAAAAATTAAGTGAAAACTTTTCTCACACTAAGAGCTTTAAAATGAGTCCACACAAGTATAGTAGATCGGAAGAGAATTGACAGAATTTGAAAGCCCGAATAGCTGTTCCCGAGGCGCATTCTACCTTAATTAAAATGAAAATATATTTATACCCATTTTAAGTTCACGCAGTGAATGACATGTTCACATTCTCACAGTACAATTAACACAAAAGTAAAAACTTTGAACAGTAAAGACTCTAATTTAAATGACAAAATGTGTGACTAAATGGAATTATTTGTTTTTACCAAATTCGCCATTATCACACCGAAAATTTCAGAGATTAAAACTTTCATTTGATGGAACCTATTTTAATATTCCAGTATTGTAAATATTGCAAAACATTTTAAGTGGCATCTAGGTCATGTACGTCTTGTAGTTTTGAAAAAAATCGGTAGATCATTTTGATCAGTTTTTCACAATTTGGTAAAATGTAACCAGGAATTCACGATTTGCATACTCTCTTATGATCGTCTTTTTGTGTTCTCTTCAGTACAGGTGCCATTGCCCTGGCCAAAGTTGGACTCAAGTGGCTTTAGACTGGTAAATCCTAAAAATCCTCTGATGCATTTAAAAATGAATCAAGTTTTAGGAATAAGCTTAGGCCTATGGCTCGAAAAACTGCTAATAACAGGTATTGTCGAACGTCTGCAAGCAGAAATGCGCAATAGGCTACATGTTTATTTTTCTCTGTGCGTACATTTGTAAATATGCTGCTAGCTGATAGTGATTTTTTTTGGGGGGGGGGGAATTGACAAATTTTGATCATAGAGAATTCAAAATTTTTGGAGGGTAAGTTCCGTATCGAGGGGAATCTGAAATAAATTAAGATTTCAATAGCGATTCCTCCAGAGCGCCCCCCCCCCCACCCTATTCGTGAGCGCAGCCTAGCCGGCATCTCCTGTGATATACAACATATGTTGCTGTGATTTTCATTTTCATTCAGTAACTTAGAATCTTTTTGTTTGAACTGTTATTTTCAGCAAGAAGATAAGTTATTACTTGAAATGCGAAATGTTATTTTAAGTAACACATCATATACGCGTGATCGTGAGCATCATATGAATCAACGGCAGTTCCGGTATTCCCCCGACATCCTGACCTGTTGCAGCAGTAAAGGATTGTGGGTACATGACGTCATATAGCCTCCATATTCTGGGTTGTGTCTCTGGCTTGCTGGTGATCTTCACAGTGTTTTTGTATACGTATTCCCACCGCACATCAATCGAGGGTATATTTTGCTGCTATCGGGAACTTGGCTTCCATAAGCAAACTAAAGACAATAAGATTTAAGATAATGTTTTCAATATTCGGCAAGTCAAAAAAGGGTGCTGCGGCTCCGACACCCCAGGAAGCAATTCAAAAACTACGAGAGACAGAAGAAATGCTGGAAAAGAAACAGGAATACCTAGAGAAGAAGATATCCACTGAATTGAAACAGGCGAAGCAAATGGGCACAAAAAATAAGAGAGGTAATTTGTCATTTGTATGTAAGTGTCTTTCGTAGACCATGCCCAGAATTACACGGCAGATTTTGGCGGAAAGGAGTAGTGCAATGGTTGCCCCAGGATCATGGTTTGCAATGAATTGTGCTAGGGCAGTGGGTTTGCACTGTTCAGTTCAAAATTTTGTGTCAACACAACCAGTCCACCGAAGAGCCTACTAGCTACTCCAATTTTTGTCGAGAAGGTTATTTCAAATTCATCATTTGGCTCCCTTTCTACCTTTATGGTAGAACCAAAGAGGTAGGAAGAGGAAAACTGGGGGAAAACTGCTAACAAAACATGCACTTGATTTAAAGTGACGGGAGTCGGGTCACATTCAGTGGAGGTCATGCAAGGCTCTGTGAGTCATGATGAACTTATGGCATGGAGATGGTCACATGAGAATGACCAATATGTGGTTTAGTTTACGTACACATGTACATTTTTATAGATTGGGTTTCCCGACTCAGCAATATTATGGTTTACCGTCTGGATAGGGCTATTGACCTCCTTCATTTATCTCCATGGTAGCTGTGCATTGGCAGGCCTGTGTGTACCGGTGTTATACAGCCTCTGTGGTGGGAGGCCGTATAACGCCAGTAACACACAGCACTGCCATGCAGAGCTATCTCCATGGTACAGCCAATAGGAAGGGATGCATGTATGTATTATGAGCCAAATACAACTTGTGACAAAATATCACATTTATCTATATTGTCGTTGAACTTCCTTCTTGCTGTACGACACTCTACTACATCGGCATCGTTGTGAACACCGTTAATAGAAATAGGACAGATTTCCCTGATTATTGTTCACTGAGACAGCCCGCTACAAGTATTGCCAGTCTCCCATGCCAATAATATTACCTTGGGTATTGTTGTCTGTGCTGTATAGGTTCAGACCGTTCTGGCATCAGTTAGCTGCAGTGCTGAACCTCAAAGTTTTACCTGGGTATGTTGGTAAGACGGCAAGTTAGACCAACATACCCATGCAAAACCTTGAGCTACAGCACTGCAGCTAGGCATTATTGTGACTCTATCGGTATCCAGAGATGTCAGCCAGTTGTTAGCTCGGCCATTGCCTGCAATGACGATTTCGGCCAGTACAGTATAGGAGGTCTGAGAGAATATAATTACATTCACATTTTTGTGAAATACATAATCCCTTTTCAGCATGTGCTGCATAGACGTACTAGTCAGAAATTTTGGTTTTCATTTCGTCAGTGTTTTTTGTTAAGGCCGATACCATGGTAAATGTTACCGGGGTTGCCCAGTCAATTTACCGGAATTCCCCCTGGTATATTAATGCAATCAGATGTAGGGACAGCAGAAATGTTACTGGGATTCCTAAATCATTTACCAGTGTTCCAGAACCATAGCAAAAACACTGTTTGTGGTTAGGTATCATTTAAAGAACAATGTGCACCGGTCTACCCTGAATACATTGGCTGTTGTCATTGTGTAGGCGCTAGGCCACAGTGAGGATTACATGTACGTATACTTCAAAACTTGAAGGAAGATGGCAAGCATTACACCAATTTTTATGACATGGAGACTGCTTTCACGTGATAACTTTGGCAGGAACAAAATAAAATTAAATACTATATCATATATCCTGATTATTTTGATACTCCAACTGTCCAAGCTCATAACTAGCAGCTCTCTATCCCAGCACAAAAACCTGGGCAAGACTTCTTTTCAGCCGCTTACACCTGACATCAGTTTGTAGGGGATGAGGAGACCACATCAAGTCCTAGCTGCAATAATGTAGCCTGAACTCTTTAGCCATTCAATGGCTTCTTTTGTGTTGGCTGTTTTTCATGCCAGTCTAAAGGAAGACAAAATTCTTAAATGTACTGAAACCTGAAATATACATTCATTTTTTTTACACAGCAGATGTGCCGTGCACAGAAACAGTCATACAGGCAGTGAATCTTCCCTTACCTCATGGAAATTTCACCATCATCTTGCTACCTTGTCACAACAATTTCCTCAAGACCAAATGGTCATCAGTGATACCTTTGGCTGAAAACTGAAAATATAACGACACTGAGTGACAGCTTTCTTCAGCTCTGCTTCCATTGTGCAGCGCAAGATAAGATGTTGTCCAATGTGACATGTCAGCATGTTTGATAGCAGTGACCTTCAGAAGTGTTCTAAAATTGGCTAGATTCTGGTAGGCCTATAAAATCATGCATGTTTTAGACACCCACCATTGATGAATGGTTGGTTAGCTTCATTCCAATTTCCACATTCAAGTTTCCCCATTGCTCATATATTGTTACTTTCATTGCCATCTACTCTGGTTTATTGCCATAATTATAAACAAATTGTGTGCTTGCCTCACTCATGAAATTTTCCAATTTCTTGATTTCTTAGCTGCGCTAATGGCCTTGAAAAGGAAGAAACGATATGAGAAACAGTTAGCACAGATCGATGGAACACTTTCTACGATAGAATTCCAGAGAGAGGCACTGGAAAGTGCCAACACAAACACAGAGGTGTTGAAAACTATGGGCTATGCTGCCAAGGCATTGAAAAGTGCACATCAACAACTGTAAGTAATATGAATGAAAATGGGAGATGTACATGTAGATGTGGCAATAACGCACACTTTTGTGCTGGTCACATAGTCTTGTGACAAAGGTAAAATACATAGGCACCACATGTACAGACGCTGTGGGTGTTGCTGTTGATCAGAATCTCAACCTTAAAAGTATGATATATTCCAATTGGCTATAGTTTGTGTCAGAACAACAACAATAGAATCAAGTGTTCATGTATTTTTACAATCTGTAAGAAATAATGGATCTGTGTATCACAGTATTCCTGAATTTTTCATCAATAACAAAATACATGTATGTGGTGATACAGTCACCATGAGATTTATCATGGGATGCTGGAATAGAAGTTCTTGAGATGTAAAAGTTCAAATTCCATCACCAGGTTGATTGAGGTGCAATGAGAAAAGTACCAGTAGTTTGGCTCATTAGCAATTCACAATTAGTCATAGTAATCTGCCTGAAAATTTGCTGGCAGGAAAACCATTGTTGGGAGTAACTATAAAAAGGTGTCTAGGTGATGCGCTCATCATAGTCCTTGAAAGTGCAATCATCAGCCAGGTCTCTTTTGTTACACATGTGTACTTCTGTTCTGGTGTTGTGTTAAATCTTGACATGCCCTAAGCATAAACACACATTCATAAATGTTGGTAGGAGTGATGGAGAAGGTAGCAAACTGACTGAGCAGGTTTGAAGAAAGTGATGAGTTTGAAATCAGAAGTAGCATTTCAAAATTACCTATCTGTAAAAATAAAACTCTAACTTCACGTTTCAAGATAAATTACATATACCAAGATGATCATTTGTTTTGTATTCTTTTACTTAACTTTTAACTCTTTCATCCTTATTTTCCTCTTTGGAGCTCCAACTTTACCATAGAATAAAAATAGGATTGGTTCAAACTATGGGTTTGAAAGGGTTGATGTACCCATCAAAATAAATATTATCTTAGTAGATTTGTAGCCAGAGCAATAAACGTTGTAAATAGATTAAAGTGCAGTAATTGCATGTCTTTCAAATTGGAACAAATCAAACAAAACAGGAAATCATGCAGTGACATTTTGTAATTACATTTGTTGTAGTGATGTCGATGATGTACACGACATGATGGATGACATACAAGAACAGCAAGAACTCGCAAATGAAATTTCAGATGCCATCTCAAATCCAATCGGCTTTGGTCAAGAAATGGATGAGGTAGGTCAACCATAAGCCAGTTAATTTGATTCCATATCAAATCCGGTCGGCTTTAGTCAAGAGGTGAATAAAGGAGGTCAATCACAAGTCATTTCATTGGATTGCCATTCATAGATGTGACAGCTTGGCATAAACATGATTTTGTTACTAACGTGAGTGAGAATCGCTCATGTACTGCCACCAATTTTGGGGAGAGTAGAAACTATCACATGCAGAAATGGCTTATAACATGTGGATTTGGCGGAGCGGTTCTATCTGTTGCCTGTCCGCTAAGCAACTGGCATCCAGGATGCCGTATGTTGTGAGTTCGAACCTGATTGAAAACTAGCCGAAGTATGTATGTCGGTTTGTGAATTTCAAACTAGAACAGTTCATAGTCATTTTGTTATCACAATTACACCTTGTGCTTTAGTATGGAAAATGTATGGGCTAAACTCTCATGTTCTAGACAAAACCTCCAATGACAATAAGACTCTTCAGTGCCACATTCGAATGTGTTTTTGTTCGGTACTTGTCTTTGATGTCAACTTGCCAAAGTTTCAAAGGTCCCATAGTGATAAAAACTGACAATATGCAATAAATATTTTCAGTAAAAATCTTGACCTAACAGATGTGAGTCAAAGATGTACAGTGTATCATAGTCGGTGTGAATACATATGATGTTCATTTGGTCAGGATAAAAAGAAATTTTGAAAACAACATGTACAACATGTACTTTAAGTTTAGCTGTAGTGGAGCGGTGTTAGTAATGTTGTGGTTGTTAATTCTGGAATAAGAACTGATCTGATGCAGAAACCATTGAATCTCTCCACTGATGTCAGAATGAGTTGACAGATGTTGTTTGCAGAAAATTTCTTATTACGATTATCAAGCCATCTGTTGCTTCACAGTTTATCTGCGGCGCTGTCTGTATTAATCATGCTTTATTGTGGTTGCTTCCCAACAACAGGATGAGCTGATGGCAGAGTTAGAGGAATTAGAACAAGAAGATCTCGATGAGGAACTGCTGAAGATCGGGCCAACACCGGTTGATAATCTCCCCAGTGTGCCGTCAGAAATACCAAAGGCAAAAGCAAAAGGTAAGTCTAGCATCTGTGTCTTCATGATTCATCAGAAAAACAATGCTATCACTATTAACCGTTTTCCTGCCGAGCGCCCTTGTCCGTTATCCTGCCAAGTCAGTAGAAAACCGCCCCATAATATGTGTCTGCAAAAGATTGGCTCTCCTGCACACTATCCTGCCAGGCATTTTGGCAGAAATCGCCCATTTTCAGGGTAGTTTTAGCCGTACTTATACGTGTTAGACTTCGATAATTTCTACATGCCCGTAGACAGGGGAAGGAGCTCAAGGGTTACTGCAGAAAAAAATTGAGGTCACCAGCTTTGTTTGCCCCTGGGAGTGCGTCATTTTATTGCCGTTTCATGTTTATTTTTTCGGAAATAAACTCCTTCAGTATTACGCACGTCCGCTAGGCACAAACATCACCTCACTCGTCTGTTAGTCAGAGACCCTGAGGGTCATGCTAAGGGTGCAGCAGCACCGGCAAACCTGTCCTGTTTCCCCAGGGTAGGGTCAATTGAATACGTACCTTCAACGACTTGGCAGTGTAGCACAAAAACTATGTTTTTGCCGTTGTATTAACGACATGGCTGAGCCATTGAAGCACAGCTCCACGTAGTTTAGCCAGCTCAGTTGGGAGTTGGTTTACGAGTGTTACCGTTCATTACTGACTTAATCGAGTGGTCCTCAGTCAGGTACGGGTTTGTACCGACATGGCTTGGGCTGCAGCTAACCAGTGATAACCAGTCACTACACCCAAGTCTTCAGTTCACTTTTGCGATGCACGGGTGCAACGCAATATGCTTCCATTGTTCTAGCCATCGACGTGTCCACATGCCTGGCAGCCATATTGTACTGCTAGCTGGTTTGCATAACAAAAGCAGTCCCTGCTAAGTGCAGGCGGTATCCCCGTACAGCATATTGACCTTATGTCACCTTTTGAATTCTCTGTACGCAAACAGCGTACGTAGTTACCAATGCGTCGGCAAGAGGATACGTTTGCCTGCAAACCAGAGCCAATACTTCGGACGATGGAATAAATAAAAAATCCAAAGCTACGTCCATTGAATGGCACGGCCAAGGCGGTGAAGGACGTTGCCTGGCTTGAACTTGCAGAGCTGAAGCCCAGCTTAGTACGTCGGACACCAGTTGTAATGGTATTTCCGAGTCGTTCATATCCGTTCCATCGGAGGAACAAGTCGAGCCGTCCCGTCAAAAATACGTTCTCATTTTCAGTCACGCACTACTGAATAAGTGACTTTCGTCTCGCACCATCGGCACCATCTGCCAAGTTGTTTGCAAGAGGTAGCCTTCTAGATTAGCATTGCCGAGTTGGTCAAGTTCGGCAGCAATCTCTATAGTGCCAGGCAGCCAAGTACGTCCAACTCCGCCAGAAAACGTCACCATGCTATCCTGCCAAGTCCGCTAAAAAGCGGTAAAAAAACCCCAGCCCCCCTCGGATGTGGGGGACTGGCGGACAGGTTTCTGCACCTTTCCCTGTCTATCGACTCCCTGCAAACCCATTTCGAGGGGAAAAGGCGTTCCTTGTCAGAAAACCTCTCCTCGGATGACCCCTAATCGCACAGGGGATAGCAAAACGTAGTGCCGTCGACTTGGCAGGAAAGGGGGTACCCAAAAAGGGCCCGATTTCCACCGGGTTGGGAGAATAACGGTCACCAGTGCTTAGATTCTGGCTACACCGAATTTCAAGCGGATTTTCACCAACTTGGCAGGAAAAGGGTTAATCATGTCAGTGTGTGCAGTCACATTGACATGGTTTTTTTGTATATCTACGTGTAAAAAATGGCAGGTTTTCTTTGAGTCGGTGTCCTGGCTGATACTGTGTTCATTATGATCTTCTTCATTATGAACAGCAAAATTATGTCATTGTTTCATAATAATTTTGATGTGGCTCTTCAGATTACTTGACTTCAATGAAGTCAAAACCAAGGCAATGTAAATCGTGTATGTTTGCCAGTAGACATGGTCTAACAGAGTTTGTATATTATGAATTAATCAGTGATCAACCTTCAAAGACTCAGTGAGGCTCAGTATTTTTGTGACAGCAATGTAAGCTTGTCAATGTTCCTTCAGTTCTCTAGCCAATTTGCAAATGTCTCAGTCATATTACTGTCTGAGCCAACAGGTGTAGAGCCGACTCACAAAATATTCCAGAAATTCATAAAATTGACTGAAAGTGTTCAGAAATGTCGTAAGCTAGAGGGTATACTGCGATGGATGTGTTCAGAATACTATTACAGAAAACATCCAAATTGTAAGCAAAGTGTCTGATTGATTATTCACTGATGTCTTCCTAGTTTCCTGTAACTTACGAACAGTTTGAGTCAATTCAGGAATTTCTGGAAAGTTGTTTGCTTCAATCATACACCAGTACGTGTAATATGTAGACCTTTCTTGAACCAGAAAGAAATTTATCACTTAGTGATGTTTCATTTTAACTAAAAAGGACACACTGTTCTTCACTTATATGCCCAAACCTTAACGAATTCTGGCACTGCACAAAATTTTGTATTTCAAATGCGGCGATAGAAGTCTTTAATATCTCATATTTTAAATATATTTGTTGTGTCATTGTCTTCATTTACAGAAAAGGAAGAGGATGACGACATGAGAGAACTTGAAGCGTGGGCAAACTGAGTCTTGTAAATTATGTTTTGTATGCATACGATTCAAATATCCGGTACTTGGATTCCCCTACATTGGTCAATTATAGCGTAGTTGTAAATATTGTATAATCTTGCTGGTGCAGTAACAAAGACAGCACCTCTTACATTCATGATATCCAAAGGCATTGCTGAGATTTACAAGTTTTCCTGAAGCACAGTGATGGAAAGACAGTTGATTTGATTATAATTACTCACAAACAGTTCAATAACGTGAATGAATGCTTACAAAATTTGAAATTTTCAGGATTTCAAAATCGCTTGGTTTGTCAGCTGTGTACTGTTCAGTTATGTATCAATTCATCTGTTTTCAAACTTTTTCCTATTTCATAAGTCTAGTAACTGTTCCTTCTCATAGCAAAAGGAATATTTTTGGCCCTTTATTTTTAGATACCTTTGATTGTAAGATAATGGGAAAATGTTTTAGCATTTTAATAAACTAGATAGACAAAACAGATTTTGTAAAAGGCTGAACTACACAAAGTCCCATATACATCATATATCATCCCGGACTCTCAAGAATGTAAGTTTCAAATCTGGAGGAAGAAAATACTTTACTACTTCACACAAAATACTTGTAAGATTTTAGTCATAAAATCTTCATACTTATAATTTTAGTCTTATAAATATCAATGTAAATTTTTCGATTTGGATTTCAATCATTGCTTACTCTTTCATTTGTAACTTTATTGATTTTTTATTGCCATAATTCATGTCATAAATGTAATTACTATTTATGTATTGTAGCATTGCAGCCTGTTTTGTCTATTGGTACAGTACAGTACAGTGTCTATTGTACTGCAGTACGAATATTTCTTTTAAAACTACAGTCTGATGTCTCAGTGAGGTGGCAAAATGTTAAAATCACTTCTTGTGATCAAATAGAACAAAGTGAGAACCTTTGTGACAAACGGTCCATACTGTACATAGTTTCAGTCTCTTGACTTAATATGAGAAGTAGTTTCATGTCATCAGTTATTATATAGCAAGTTATTGGACGTCAACACTTTGCCCGTAGTGTGCTTGTTGACAGCGATCACAAATTACCTGGAGACTTAAGCAGTGATGGTCATGTTGGTGTGTTGTGCACCTCACAAGTTTTAGCTTAATTGCTATGTGACGTTTGATCCCAAATATTGGTTTTGTTTTGCCCATAGTTACATATCAAAATGTCACTAAATAGCTTAAGTGATAAAATGATAGTGTTGTCATGTTTTGTTGCATGAGCCATGATTTTGTTTCATAGTTTTTAAGAAGATATGTCTACCAAATATTACTGTAAACAGTTGTTTTTGAATGTAAAATGTTATGCATCAAAGAAAGAATGAGAGATTACCATCCTCGCACGAAGTACAATATCTATCAGCGTAAGTGCCCATCCTCAACTTTCACTGAAAGTTTGAAATGGAGGTGATGTTTGGGCAAGCGCCCACCCTGATTTTTCAAATTTTTTATGAATTGGATTTAAAAAATTTCTAAATCATTGTGTGTTACTCTCAGTCTCACCAATTGGGCAATTTTGGTGTCGGTAGCTCTCTATTTTACAAAAGGGGCTTTTGTTATGTGGTTGATAAGAGAAAAATTTGACAACCGATTTGAACAACGTAGCATATGTTGCACTTTTCTGCCTTCTGTTTGATAACAATGAAACCAGTCACATCCAATCAACCCTGACATATTTGAACATATCAGTGTCAGGTCTGGGTGAGTGTGCACCGGTAATTTCTGAGGATAATTACATGCTCTGAAGTTGAAATTAATTTTTATGTGAATAAATACGGTTAATGCTCTAGTCTGTTTTCTGTGTAACATGTTCGTGTTACACTCTGAAACCACTCTCAGTCAGTCTTATACATAACCTGAATGATATCATTGCATTTGTATTATATGCGAAAGAATGTTTGTAAGAGGCATCTCATAAGAGATGCTGAATTTACCGTCTTCTCTTTACTATGTAATCAAGAGTGATGCTTTGAAACATAACCAATTATAATATAATAAATGTAGTCACCCCGGTGTAGACAGTAAAGTATTTCCGATTAGTTTTGTTTTCTAGGTAGATGTCTGCATAGTTTCTGTCCCAAAGTTGAAATTAATTTTTATTTCATAAGTGAGTAAATTGAAATCTTGTGGGATGTTACCTTTACCTGTAAAGTCTTTCCGTTTTCATGATCTTTCAGTGTACCTGAGGGCAAATTTTTTGTTTCTGAATAAAGGTAATGAAAAATCTTTGTACATAAAGATTGGTATTGTTGATTGATGCTATGGAGTGTAATTTGTTGGTATCAAAAGTGGAATTGTTCAGTTTCAATGTTTATGCAAAAATTATTTTCTGTAACATGCCCTTCTGAAACTGGTAGGTAGAAATTCTCAATTTTTAACTCTGTCACAAGAAAATGACAATTTTTTCAAATATATATTTTTGTTAGTATCGTGATAAGAAGTGTATGAAGATACAAAGAGCAAGAACAAAATTTACTGGTAGGGGTTTGGTCACTATAAAATCATGATTGATTGGCATGGAGTGTACTTAAATAGTCTCAACCTTTCCACCACGAGCTTTTAGAATGAACATAATATTGTCAGTGACAAAGTTTGATTCTGTTGCACGGTGTTATATTACGCTTTGTCCTGTATCTGTATGTGGTCTCACAAGACACTGTAGATAAACTCGAGTGGTGTTACTGCGGTTATTCTGTTGTTTAGAGCGCCACCAGTGTTGGGTGAGTGACAATTACTAATACGTATCCGAAAGACCATTCCGAATCTGCTGCTATCTTCAATTTAACTTATTTTCTCACATGGCGGGTATTTCTAGTCGGCTTACACCCAAACTCTCTGTTTGACAAGCCTTCAGGGACTTTGCAAGAAAGAAGCCGTGAGAGTCTTCAAAGAAGAAGAGGGGAGAATTATTCAACGTCGTAAGTAATCTAAGAAAGTATAGCATTTATTTCAGGCTGGCACGTCTCCTTCAAATCTTGTCGATTTGACCCTTTACAACGTTTGTCATTGAAATCATGGCGGCGATTTGTCTGCAGCTGATACCGTAAGTTTTGGTTTTAGTCCTCTATAAGTCATATCTATCCTAATAGCACATTTGATGGTAGAGGTCCTACCTTCCACCATGGGGGTTTTATTGTTACCTTCTACTCTAAGTTTAATCACGGTCCCTCCACAAGAGGAACCGTGGTTTATATCCCTCTACGTCCGATTCTATTTTTGTACATCAATGGTGACAGTGGTCTGTCCATGCATGGAGCTCCTACTACCTCCATGGTCCATGGTACGCATGTAGCTGTGCAAACGAGCTCATCATAGAATGATGAGAGAGCACTGTAACTGCTCGACTGAGAAACCAAACCAAGATAGTACCATGCTTACAGTACCCAAAATATTATTGGAATGACACTATCAACAACATCTCAAGATCGATGTAGTCTATAAAAATTAAAAATGGAATCCATTAGTTCATGCCATACACAGCTTGTATTGTTTCTATCCAAATTGTCCTTGCTGCCAACCACTGAACCATCGGTATTCAAAAATAGCTTTCTGTTCTGTTTAAAACCTATAAATGGATTGAAAATATAACTTTAGTTACTGTACCACCAGATTTCTTCTTATCTGTGAATATCATCATCATGAAAATCGTCATCATCATTATCACCACAGGAACAAACAGTAAACCTTTCCCATAATAAAGAATGCCGGAGATGAGAAGTAAGATAAAGGGAGGAGGAAACTTCCTTGCCTTTGTCAACCTTTCCCTTCTAAATCTAGTAGTGACACACATGATGATGTACTTGTACATGTAGACAGGTTTTCAGGGGTACCCCCACCGCAAAGCTGAGTACAAGTAATAATGGGGCTATGTTACATCGCAGACAGTAAAGCAGCCTTTAGACTCACAGCCCCTCACTCGTTATGCACTGTGGCAGGTCATGGATGTTAAAGAGAGATCATGGACTGGTATAGCTTGTTTCAGTGAGTTGCATGGCCAGGGAGCTTGCTATGGCAGCTTGCTGAGCTGGCTATGCCAACTTGTGATGAGCAGGCAAGGCCACAGGTCGTATGCAGTCAGTGAGGGGCTGTGAGAGTCTTAACCACAGTCCCTCCCTCCTCAGGTCTGTAAACTAACCAGAATGAGTAAAAGTCTGCCAATGTGTCCTTTTACAAGTACACTGTTAGAGACATAGTATTGCTTTTTAGACAAGTATAATACATACAATTTATCAACAATCATACAAAGTTTCCTAGGAATGTCATCTATTTATTGTATCCCTAACAGGCTAACCCTTACCCAAACAACTCTCTAGGTTACTAGTGATAAATGCAAAATGCTGTTTGTGTCTCCAAATCTACACTTATGCCGCTAATGCACCCTCATTTCTCAAGTTTCAGGTAAGTTACAATACCAAAAATTTATCTCATTAATGTTTTGTAGGTGTGAACCAGCGTTATAGCTGAAGAACTACAGCAGTCACAACACAAACTAAAGATGGCGCTAATCAGCAGTGGCTTTGGTGATTTGCTGCACCAAGCAGAGCAGCTTACAGCTGATATGGACAGTGGAGGTGACTTGCCGAGAGTTGACAGGAATCTGCATCAAATCATGGAAGCTGGACAGAGGCTATGGACCAAGACGGCACAGGCAAGGGTGCAGGAAGCAGCAGATGTAAAAGCGTAAGTGAATTGCACTGAGTGTTGTTCAAGGCAGCTGCAAAGTTTTAAGGCATAGACACTCTGAGATGTGAAAATGTAGACAAAATTTTGTCTACCATGTGCAAAAGTGTAAATTGTCAAATTTTATAGGTTTGGTAAATAATAACAAAAAAGAGAAATATTTTGAATATTGTATAACATCGTTTGAATCATGTAGCACAAAGTACTGTATTTTAATGGAGGAACCGTTTAGAGAGTATTTAACCCTTTCACCACCATGGTTTTACCCAAACCCATTGTTATCAATGGTGATCTTGGACCTGTTTACAGGGAACTGAGGGTGAACAGGTTAACCCTTTGAACCCGGCTCGGACAGAAATGTCCAATGACGTCATAGAGTACCAGGGGGTCAAGGTTCAAAGGGTTAAAGAAAGTGGGTAAAAATATACCCATATGCAGGTACCTTGCTGTGGTATTACTGTAGTACAACCTGTAGCAATACTTGTGATTATCCTTACAACTGTCAAATGTACCGTTTTACAGGTCAATTCTCCTTGGGGCGACTGGTCTCGATGTCCCCAAAATTTCCCAGAGACTAGAAACACTTCGATCAGCTAAAACATTTGAACCGTTGGAACCAGTACGGGAAACAGATCTGCAGGTGAGCTCCCATATCTATCTTTCTGAACAGTCTGATCCATGGCTGAATGGAAGTCTTTGTGATACAACCTGAATTGAGGACAACAGACGTAAAATCTTTCCATGGTTACATCAGGGAATGTGTTTTACACAATGGTCTTGGAAAAAGTAGACCTGAAGTAAAGTTTACTCTTAACTCTCCCCAAAACCTTGATGGCTTAGAAATGTGGCCCAGTCCTCTCCACCTTTGAATAGGCTTCCCTGATAATCAAGCTGAGTGTGACCCAATGCAGGAAGGTGATGTAGTCATCAAATTTTAGTGTAAGAAGGCCTAGCCTAGACTGTGTGCAGTGTGAGTAAAAACTGACAGGTCTAAGAAAAGTTTATGAAACTTCTGCTCTTGGGGTATTGATTTTTGAGTGCAGTACAAAACTCTGCATTTTTACGAGAAGAGGACAGGTGTAGGAGTATTGGGAAAATTCATATTTTCATGTCTCTCACAGGGCTTTTTGAGGAATGAAGTTGAAAATGCTGTTTTAACAACAATTGAAGAAAAAAGAAAACTGGTGAGTTCATTATGCATGTCATCAAAAAGGCATAGCTGTTTACAGTTATTTCCCGATTTTACTGTGTACCCAATTTTACTGTATACCATGTAGTCACAAAATTTAATCCACATGTCATCAATTTCATATTGCTTTGTCTCTGCTTCACAGACTTTTGAACGTACCGAAAAACACCACTGGGACAGCATACAGACTGAATGGGAACAAGAAAAACAGAAAATTTTGAATGCTTTAATCGGAGCCAGCACTGATGTACTGGACATACCCCAGGAAACTGAGAGCATATTGAGTGATGGCGTGGATATGAAAGGAAGGAGTGCCATGGACAACGTTGAAATGGCATACTCCAGACAGGTCAGCCACACTCATTCACAAACCTTTGCCTGTCATCTATGATTTCTGTACAGCTTACATGGTTCGGTGTTCTCTGTCACCATGATGGCCAGGGCTGAATCAACACTGTGACCCATATTCTGCCAAGTTCATATGTCACCATCAGATCAAGTTAGTTGAAACTAGTGTGGCACAATATGTTCCTTATGTTGCATTTTAACCTGTTACCCCCAATTCCCTGTAAACAGGTCCACAATAACCATTGCCAGCAATGGGTTTGGGCTAAACCATGGCGGTGAAAGGGGTAACAAAGACATGAACATTTGAAGCCCCTATAAAACTGATTCTGTGAACATGACTTTTATGAACTTAACCCGCTACAGTACACCAAGCCAACTAGATGTAAATATGTGTAGGCTTTTCTCGGTACTGCTTTTTACTGACTTGCCCGGCAGATTTGGAGTTGACAGGCCTTGCATGACAATGGTATAGGCAGTATTCTGGTCTGTGCATATACAAAGTGGTCTTTCATGAAAACTTTGGTGCATACAATTATAGCACTTAGTAAAAGTTTGACTATATATGGTCTGTTACAAAGTGTATGCACTTATAGTGGTAAAGCATTTTTAACTGCATCTTAGAGAGCGCCCTCAAGTGACAGATCTTTGTGTCTAAGCCCAAAGTGACAATTTGCCGACATGGTAGTTTGGTATGTCCACTTTGCTGTAAGTCCATGTTTTGAAATTTGGTTGCACCATTTTGTAGCCTCATTTTCTGACTGTTCTTTTTCACAAGATGGCCACCGTGTGTTATGTTGTGGTTCTCCTCATGAAAACTTTTGACTTGGTGAAAGGTCAGTCTTCCTCATTTATTGCATGTGTACTTATTCATGTCTAACGACTACGCTTGTTTTCTTTGTGTTACTCAACAGCTGTTCACTTACAATGATCAACTGGTACGCAGTGGTGTCAAAGCTAATCTCACTCAACTCTTTGAACAAGTCGCAGAAAAACTTGATGACCAGGTGAGTAAGTGTAGCTAATACAAAAGTACAAAGAGGAAAATCCTTTAAGTAGTATCGAAAGTGAAAGACTTTAACTTTTGCTCAAACTTTCCTTAATTATATGTTCAACCATCCTTGTACCAAATCAAGAATAAAAATCAGGGGTCACCATGCGAACTTTCGTCCTAGAAAAACAAATTATCCAACATTTACTGATGTTTGAAATTCAGAATGGCCACCATCCCAATGTTAAGATTTTGATTCTTAAAAAGCTAAGATAGTGCAAGTTTTTCTTTCTCCAAACCTTATAAAATTAGCCCCCACAAGTGGTAGGTCAGAAAAGAATTGTAAAAATTCAAGAGTCCAAATATCTGTCCCGATGGTGCCTTCTCCCTTTATTCCAGGCTGATGAAGAGTTCGCTCCACATGAAAACATGTTCTGTGTATGTGATTCTGTTGAAACAACTCAAGTATACCTTCATGTAATTGTTATATATAGTCATTCAGAAAGAGAGCCTAAAACAGTGTGTCAGCTTGGATGATTTTAATATGTAAAGTACAATTCTGTCTGTAAACATCATGCTAAGTATCTGCACGTCAACTAATATCGTGCCTTATCCTATGTGATTTAGAATGTAATTGACCTGTGGACCATGGTCAAGTACATGATCAATGTATCTCACAAAACAGCACCAACAATAGTCCAGGCCAGAAATACCAAGGATATGCAAGTTGGATTTGTAACGCAGGCCAGGAAATATTTAGAAGAAAGGTCAGTCTGATATAGTCAGCCAATCTTCACTGACCAAACAGTTTCTCATTACTCCCACGGGGCATTTCATGTGAACACTATATAGTTAAAAAATTGCCGGTTTTAAAATTTAAATGCTTGGAAGATAGCTGTTCTGTTAGCTTCTATTTTTAATTTCTTTGAACTAAAAATGCAAAAAGTTCATGTAAGACCTTGATAAAATGATTTTTGAAAGCTCCTATACCATAAAATTTGAGCATAGTATTCTATGGACTGCATCCAGTTTATTTAAACTTTGGTATAAAAAGATTTAAGTGTATATGACTTTTGCCTACTGATCTGCTTCTTCCAGCTATGTCTTGTACATCAAAAATACTATTTATGGTAACCTGCAACAAGCACAGCTTGGAGGAATCCCAGGGACATATAATGTGGTCAGAAGCTTTCTGAATGTAAAACTACCACCGAACACACCGGGTCTTGAGGTAAGCTTGAATTACAGATCCGTTATAAGCATCTTCTGGGATTATGAGAAGTTGTTACATTATGAAGTGAACACCTGTTATGGCCAATTTTAATACTTGGGCTTAATTTTATTGAAAACATGTCTCAAGGCTAATACTAGAAAGTGAACAGCTCCCTTGGCCATTACATGGGAGTCTGCATTGATTGTGAACAGTTTCTGCCGTAAATATGAAATATTTATACAATGGCCATGGGGAACTAGGTTTTTAAATGAAACTGTGAATAGTGGATAAAGTGGAATGCTTTGAACTTTTTCCTAGGATGGTGACGTAGAGGGCCATCCAGTGTGGGCTGTCATCTACTACTGTCTGAGATGTGGTGACTTAAGAGCTGCCTTGCAGGCTGTTGACAAGGCTACGTAAGTTTTCACTTGTCTTGCACACTCTAGGTAACATCTTCAGTACAACACATTGATGTTGCCGTAGGTTGTTTCTAGACATCTGAGCCATATGTTGATAATTCAATTGATTGTGGTAGCTGTACATGTTAGCCACTGCGTGTATGAGTACTATTTTTCTTTTACCAAAATGAATTGTGTGCAAAGTGTCATATGACATACGAAATCTAAAGAATACATACAAAGCAAAGAGTTCAAATTGGCTGTCAATATTTATATTTCTAAATAAACATCCATGTTCACACTGTGGATGAGCATTTAACAGCCCACATCTATGATTTCTGTACAGCTTATATGCTTTGGTTTTTTCTTTCAACATGATGGCTGGTGCAATTAATAGTAATGTGATCCACTATGGATGAGCATTTAAAATGTCTCAAATAAAATCATATAGAACTCATGGAAGAAACGTTTACCTGCAAGTTGATGAAAAACTGAACATTTTTCCGCCCAAATTCAGTATGGTAGTTGTAGACTGTAACCCCCAAACATACATTGACATAGCTGTGTACTTGCCAGTTTCACTTGTTGAGCATCACAACCATGCATAGGGACATCCATCGGCAAGTCCTGTTTCTACTTATCTGTAGAGAAGTACAACTTGAAACAGTATGTCCAAATATGTCTGTTTGTCATTTTTAGATTTTCAGAGTGGAGTTAGCAATCCTCCATTGTCTCTTTCTTTGCAGACAAAATCTTGGTGAATTCAGGCAATATTTTGAAGAGTACATTCATTCTGAAGATAGAAGGTAAACCCCTACCTGTCATATGTGTATTTCACCAAAACAGTTTTGATGTGTTAGTTTTATTCACCACTGGAACATTGAATGCTTTTCTGCACTTTGTTCAGAGACCAGAATTATTATGAACAGACAAGAGTACAAAAAGTCAGCTGTGTAATATTGGTATGAACTTTTTTCACCTGGAGTCTGAGCAAGTTAAGATTACTGTAATGTCCAAGATTTAGAATATTGTAGCGTGCATATTTCCAAGTCACTTCACAGTTCAAATAAGCTGTATTGTAAGTCACAAAATTACAATGTATTTATGGAGATGATGCCAAGAACTTTGTTGTATACTCCTTGGGATGATTTTATGGGATTTTTCATTGTAATGTTGGTCTTTCTGTCAAACATTGATAAATGATTGTAAAAGGATGTACACATGACTTAATGTCTTCTGTTTTCACATCCATATTTGCTCTAAAGGCTGCCACCAAACAGTGAAAACAAGATACATCTACACTACAGAAGGGCTGTTAAAAGAAGTAACGATCCGTATAAAAGGTAAGGCTTTTGTGTTTTAATATTGAGATGAATACAACTGTGATATTGCAAGTGATTATTATCGTATCTATGTGTCATTGGAGTGACATGCCTAGCTCACATGGAGACCCACTGATGAAAGCATCCTTGCGCACAGAGCATAACAGCCATGTTGTGCATTGAGGATACCAATGGGAACTTCAACGATTACATCATGTGGATGCGTCGTTGGAGTCTGAGGGTTTCAAACAAATTCCAAACAAATTTGATTGTGTATATTCCAGAAGACATGTCAGTGATTTGGAGAGAATTTTTCCTTAATTATTGGAAAGCTCATGTGTATTCTAGAGTCTCTACTATATCATGTTGCTTGACAATTACCATCATGTACATGTATGTTATGTTCCCAGGGCCGTGTATTGTGTTATTGGTCACTGCGATGCCAATGAGAACCACAGTGAGATAGCAGAGAAAACTGATGACTACTTGTGGATCAAGGTAATTAATTTGATGCTCGCTCCATTTTTAAACCTTTAACCACCAAATTTTACCCAAATGTCATTTCATGTGTATTTTCAGTAAGTTTAAATTGTAATTTTTCTTATGACAAAGTGGTATGGTGGGTTTCAGTATGTGTTTTCATTTGGTTTTATATTCAATACTCGCAAAACTGACCTTGAGTGCAGCACAAAACCTACCGGATGCTTAAAACAAAGACACTCTAATCAGGAACACACACACCTCTTTGAAGGCCTTTGCAATCTTGTGTTGGAAATAATTTCGTTAGTTATTTTACCATACTGTGTATTGTGTATGTCTGCAGCTTGTACAATGTGTAGAAATTTGTCAGTGAAATAAGATTATAATCTTAACCATGTGGCATTTTTGTTGCTTCAATCTTCCTGCTCACAGTTGTGTCAAGTTCATGTTGATGAAAGTAATGAGGGGCTCAGTATCCGACAGTTCCAGACATCGCTTCTTGAAGAATATGGAGAGACACATTTCAATGCCTATCAGCATCCATTCCTCTATTTCAAAGTCCTCTTTCTGACTGCCCAATTTGAAGCTGCCATTGAGTTTCTGTCTAGAATGGACAAGCTGAGGAGTCATGCTGTACATGTTGCTGCAGTGCTCTATGAACAGGGCCTCCTAGCTTTGCCTGTAAATATACATGCACAGCTATGTAAGTGATATTCCAGTTCGATTTCACTTATGTTTTATTGTATAGTATTGTATTTAATTTTTACCACCCATTACACGTACATTGTCTTTTGTAGTCCGCATGGACAAAGCCGAAGAGGACTTGTAGATTTGGTCATGTCCGTTTGTCTGTGCTCCCGCTCATGCAAGTTTCTCAGAGATGCTTAGAATGCTTTCTTTCAAACTTTGTACAAGGATTACTCCCTATGTCCATACATTTGCATGTCATTTTGTTTTGTGGTACAATCAAATATGACCATCATTTTCGTCAGTGGTTTTCAAATTCATTAATCAAGTGGGGACCATGTGGTTGAAAATGACTTGTTAAAATTATGTTTTGCTATTCAACAGTGAGCAGAGAGCCAACAGACCCAGTGCCAACGAGAAGACTAAATTTTGCCCGGCTGATCACAACCTACACCAGAAAGTTTGAAATGACTGATCCCAGAGAAGCCTTGCAGTACTTCTATTTACTTAGGTTAGTTATGGAAATCTTTTTGACAAAACCATTTGCCTCCTTTTAAAATTAAGAAGAAATAAAATACTGCAGGGTCCAAAATGACTGGTCGTGATGCATCAAAAGATCACTGATATTTTCATTTCAAACACCAGTTTCAATTTTTGGCAGTCCATCTTGACCACCAAGGTTTTGGCTCTAGTGCTTGTACACTGCAGAGTTGTACATGCAGGACATAGACTGAGAGATTTCAACTTGCATCCAGATGTGGTACATGTAGATGTAGTGGAATGGTGCCAGAACAAGATGTCTACGCACTTTCCAGCCCTATGGACCCTCGACCTCCACAAGAATTACACTCTGATTGTAACTGATTTTTTTGACCACCAACATGAATCTGGTTGTCAACCTCAACCACCAAACAAGTACATATATTTTGAACCCTAAATACGGCTGTATTTTCGCTCTGTTCTAGGAATATGAAGGATTCAAACCGTGAGAGTCTGTTCATGAAGTGTGTCAGTGAGCTTGTGACAGAGACGAGAGAGTTTGAAACTCTGCTTGGTCGTCTTGAAAGGGATGGCTGTCGGAAACCGGGCGTCATCGACAAGTTCCAGGACGATACTCAGAAAATAATCCAGTTAGTAGCCAGGGATACAGAACAGAAGGGTCTCTTTGAGGACGCTGTGAAGCTGTATGACCTCGCAGGGGTAAGATGAGGTTTCTTTTGTTTATTTGTTGTCAGAGATCCAGTTACATTCTGGTTTTCCATTCTCTGTCAACCTGCACCTATCCGGAACCACTGACCTATTACTTCCAAATTTGAGTGGGATTTGGATGATATTTAGATTTGACTCTCATTTTGTTGAGTTGTCTCATAAAGCTCAGAAATTTTCCTGATTTTGTGGGTATTTGTGGTTGATTTTCTTGATTCCATTCTTATTTCTTAAACACACCATTTGCAGAGCTCACAAGATTGATTCCATTTTGATTTCTTAAAAACAACAGTCTTCAAGATCACAGGACTGTTGTGATAACTTCATGTGACATAACAAAGCAGGCACTAAACTCCATGTCAGTGACATCTCCTGATAGGAATATATGTGGCTGGTAAATGAAGGGAATTTTACATGTTTTTCAATGGCAATGCAAGAAGTTCATGGTTGTCTGGAAAATAAAAAGCTGATAACCTTGATTTATGAATTGCAATTCTCACATATATTATTCAGAATCATGAAAAAGTGTTAGAACTATTGAACAAGCTTCTGAGTCCATTGGTATCAGCACCTAGCAGTCCCCAATCAACGAGAGGTCGGTGTAAAGATTTAGCCTTGGCAATCGCAGAGAGGTAGGTGTCAGTCAATTGTTGTCAGGGTTTTGTAAGTGTCTTCAGGATGCTGGAACTTTTCACATTTCTGAACCTTCAGATAAAGCTTGACTTTGTCAGAAACAAATGGGTTGTATCGAAATTTGGTTGTGAAAGTGTTAAGATATTTATAATGCTATGGCATAGTTGTTTTAGCATGTTGTGAGCACGATCATGGATGGTTTACAGTTATCAGTGAACTTAACAAAGAACTACCTATTGCACAATATTTTATACATCTATGTGAATATATATATATATATATATATATATATATATATATATATATATATATATATATATATATATATATATATATATATATATCAAATGGCACAGCGCACTGCTGTGTATAGCCAAGTATTTCTCCTTGTGACTTTTGCTGTGTATTCTTCAGTTTGACAAGTTTTGTCATGAAATAATGAGTACTTTTTCACTAACCTTTGTCATTTGTTTTTACCTTCTCGTGTCTATTTATAGACAGAGAAGGTATTAGAGTTGAAAACCAGTATGCTGATGTCAACTTCTTCCGTCTGTCAATACTTCCGTCTGTCAAGATCCGTTGACGTCATGCCATTGTGATGGGTCATATCATAAACTGGTGGGGGTGTTCATGGTTCAGGTTGAGGTGTAGGAGAACGATTTTGAGCTGTGACAAAAATCAAATGGGACTTAGCGGCATAGCCAGTGTTAAGCCTTTCTCCAAGGTTTCTTAGTTGACTACAATCTATTACAGACTACTGAGCTGACGTTAGGGGTACTCACTTTGTGTGCGCTCACTCTGTGTGCGCTAGTGTTTGGTACGTGTTGCGTGAATATCCCCTCATGGCCTCACGTGATATGGGCCTGTTGCATTGTGTTAGCCTGTCGGCATTTTCCTTGCATTTTTTCTCATTCAATTTTGCAAAATATCGGCGAGTACCTCAATATTTCAAGATAACTCTTTCTTCCCAATCGTTTCCTGGAGTTTCAGAGTCATATGAACGAAAATGAGTGAAAGTTTTAGACAGGAAAATTGGACGTCGGCCATGTTCAATGTTTACAGTACAATCAGAAGTTTATGTGGAGGAAATAACTAACAAACACTGTTCATGATGCCCGCCCTCTAGAGGCAGACCTTCCTATATGAAGTACCACATTTGATGCTTGTGGAAAGCTTGACCACACAAAGGAGCATTTTAACTTTTAGAAAATGACAAATTGAATAAGTTGGCATTCTGAAAATGTCAAAAACTGAGGAAAAATGCGCAAATATTCAAAATAAACAGGTTAACTGACTGGTCAGCTATAAAAAACAATGAAAAAGGTTTATGATCAAAAGTTTTTGAGATGCGCACCTTTTAACAAATACAGAAATTATTAACATTATAAATATAAAAATATTTTTTCTGGGATGGGACAGGTTGGAAATGAGGGGTGAGAGACAAAGGCACTCCTATTGCTGCATGTGGATGCAGCCACACCATTTCATTTACAGCATACTTATTCACTGTGTTGTGTTCAAGTTCCATATTGTACTGACTGTCATACAAGGATAACATAAGCAAATCAAATCAAATTAGAAAAGGATCAATGCTGTTGTGTGGATTTTGCTGAACATGGCTGATTTTAATATTTCGCCCTATATATTTGGTATCCAGCAAAGGCATATTTTGATGTAAAGTCAAAATTAACACCACATTGCTGACAATATATGTTACCGTTTCTGCATGGACTTTTCTTTTTTAAATTATAGTATAGTAGTACTTCGAACAAATTAACAATTATTGTGATGTCAACCCATAATTTTACATCACAAAGACTGTAATTCTGCCAATTTTTTTTTATTTTTCAGTCATTTTATAAATTTTGCACTGCACAAGATGATTGAACAAATTGCAATGTTTGAATTTGTAAACTCAAAGAATAAAAATCCTTTGGTCACAGATTAAATTATTTTTTGAAAAGAAATTTACTCTTAAACACTTTTAGCATATATTCTTTACATGGTCATGTATTTCAAGGAAAATATGCCTATTAAAAACAGTAATTTCTTCACTTTCAATTTTTTTTCAATACTATGACAATTATCAGCCATGAGGTTTTACAAACACAAGACCAGATAAGCGTTTTTCATCATTTCCATAGGACTCTTTGGAAAATCCATTAAAAACAGTTAAAAGTGACTTAAAATAATCACTTGGTATACCGGTACATTTAATTTATAGATGCCAGGTTGTGTATTTCACATGCACTCAGGTCAGTAGGGAAGTGCGTCATTACTATTTTGGACTGTTAATTCTTATTTCTGAATTATTTAACTTTTTTCCACATTGAACTATCTTTAGGCAGTTTATACTGTAGCTTAGAATTTTTTTGATTGATGTATTTAATCATCTTTTGGGTTCTTTGGGTCCATATCCCACCTCATGCCCCTACATCATCAACTATTTACCAACAACTCCATGCCAACAACCAATTACCTGACCTGGCCACACATTAGAGAAGGTACAGCGTCATTGACGGTATTTTTTTTCATTAGGTACCATTCTCAAGGTCACCGTGGAAGCCAGGCGACCACGCAGACATTCTACCTGCTACTAGATCTCATATCCTTCTTCGATTACTTCCACAGTGGTAACTTAGACGATGCCATGGATGTAAGTTTGCAAACAAAACACATGTGCTTTTTCCCCATGTTATTATACAAAAGCAGAATATATCTTGAATTCAGTTTTAGCATCATGACTAGAATGAGAAAATTACTGGTTTGATCTTGTATCGTAAGTTTGTCCAGTCTTAGATTGTATAAAATGAATGTTTCTATTTCTTTGAGATTATCATTTGATAATGTTTGCTATGTTTACAATCAATGTATACACAACAACCTCTTATAAATGTCCCTAACATTACGAGAAGACTATCCTAACATTATCGAGAACAATTATAAATCAGTAGAATTGGTTTAGAAGCCGCTTTTGAAGTTGAGTAGGCTGTGTGACAAGATAATCACACTTGAACACAGTCATTTTATCCTTCAGCTATTTTTTTTCAAGACCATATCTGAGTCATACAACATTTGTCTCTGATGCAGTATTCACACAACATTTGACCTTTTATGTGAAGTGGCTTTGCAATTTAAAATATCAATTTATAAAATTTCCACCCAGGTAATTCAGCAGCTGAAATTGATACCACTGACAGCTGATGCTGTAGAATCCAGAGTTCATGCATTTAAACAGTACACAGACGAGGTAATGTAATCTAAACTTGATGACTTTTTTAACTAGGGACGGGCCATTATATCTTTGGAGAGGGTTGTCAATCCAGTGTTCGCGGTTACGCAAAAAAGTGCTTATTTTACGCACTGGAATTTTTTCGTACGGATTTTCCTGGAGGCAATGCGTTTGACTGTATGCAAAATATTGGCATTCGTTGTGAGTGCTATTTTGTCAACGACGTGTGTGTTCAACGATGTCTTGTCCATTGACTCACCCACCAAATTGCAACAGTTATCCTCATGGCTTGAAATTGTAACATGTTGAGCTAAAATTATTTCCTCACAACTTTGCTTTGTTATATCCGAGATTGCGACCCACCGACAACCCCGTGGTGTTGCCTGAAATTGCAACATTTTGAGCAAATCAGTTTACCAAGGCCATGCCCTAATGTACGCAGCTGCCAATCATATTGATGGTTATGCAAATATGAGGCGTGAATGCATTACTCATTTGATCTAACGCACGTTTTCCTAGGGAATGTAGTCCGGGGAATGTACCGATCTACTAACATGCCTCGATAAAGTTCTCAACGCCAGCAAATATCCAGATCATGATTTGGATATCCGTGATTACGGCACAGAATCTTTGACGACACTCATCGCCCATTTTGGTGCTGATCGCGTTGAAGCTGGCCTGCCGATGGAAGCCCCTCGACCGTGGAGTGACGTCAGTACACGAAACGCATACAAGCGAGGTGAATGAGAGATCAGACGATACAGAAGAGCGAATGATACAGAAATTGCGTGGAAAAAAGCAGAACTAAAAGTTATATCATTTACTGTATGCATATTGAAACTTTGAATATTGCTTTGGTGATTGAAAAATCCAAACTTCCCACGGCGCTGTGACGCAAAAATGACGTAAGAACCCGCAAGTACCCGGATGACCCGCGGTCGGACGTGATTTGCATCAGAGTTTACTCAAATGAAACTGACTTTGCGTGCCCACGGACGCCCCAATTTCAGCGAATCTTACCGTATTCTGATAAACGAATATGGAGAGCTGTTTCTCATGTTCCGATTGTTATCCTGCATAGCTCTGGTGATTCAGGTTTCTTACGTGCCATGCAAATGGGGATTCGGTTGCCAAATCAGTGTACTCACCGCACGACGTAAATCAACTGGGCGATGAGCATGTCAATAATCTAATGGAAGGGCCACCGTTTGCAGACTTTAATTTTGACCGAGCAATAAAAATTTTCACTTTGCGAGAAAATAGAAACCCTGTTAAATTCTAGAGATACCTGTTTGAATTTTCACTTCACGTGCAAATAGAAACTTCTCTTTGATGATTTTGAAGTTTTACGACTATTAGTTACAGTGTTACCGGTAGTTACAATACAAGAACAATGCGCTTTCACTGCAGTGTATGACGATGTGTGATTGTGTTATCACAGTTTACTGTTTCGTGTATTTTTCATTCAGACTTGTTTCTCTGTATGATCAAGATTTCATGATGTTACATTTATTAAAAATGTCTCAATTATTGTGAAAAATTATTTCCTGTGTCAACCAAATTTAATTTGCCTCATTTTTCGCCCTGGGTTGAATGCGAAAGTGGCTGTTACGCATTCACATGACGACAATGCGCAATTTTGCCAACCCTTTGCGTACGTGAAACATATTGAAAAAAAATTGACCGCGAACACTGCAATTTTGTTCTATGTTCTAAAATGTTGCAGCTTTCTCAATTTTTGTGAGGCATGCATGTCTTTTCTCTTAATAATATATATATTTTGGCCCTCCTTCATGAGAATGTTGCCTTTTAAAAAGCAGCACGGTTGTAAAGACATTTTCATAAATTTTTGCGGTGTAGATTTTTTAACCACTCTTGACCACCCGCTCCCAAGGTTTAATGGTCGCTCCACTTCATCATAAAAACAAACCTGTGCTGTCATAAATATAATCACATCCTCTTTTAAATTATTTATGAGTAACATTGAAACTAGAGCTATCAACTTTCTGAAATTATAGGCGGAATTTAGTATCTCAGTTCTTTTTTTTATTAGTCCCCACGGACACCGTCCGGGGGGACTTATAGGTTTGGTCATGTCCGTGCGTGTGTGCGTCCGTCCGTGCGTCCGTCCGTTCACACAGATATCTCAGACATGCCCAGGTCAATTTCTTTCAAACTTTGCACAAGGATAGTACCCTATCCCATACAGATGCACGTCGATTTGTTTCACAATGCGATCAAATTTGGCCGTGTTAGAGGACTTTTTAGTTTTCACCTCCATAGACTCCCATGTATAAGGCAGTCTCCATAGACTCCCATGTATAAGGCAGTCCATAGACTCCCATGTATAAGGCAGTCCATAGACTCCCATGTATAAGGCCAAGAAAAATAAAAATTTAGTTTCTCATCGTATTCATATTGCAAAAAGGATGCAGTGACACAGTTTTTAGTCCCCACGGAAGAAGTCCAGGGGGGCTTATAGATTGGGTCATGTCCGTCCGTTAGTCCATCCGTGAGTCCATCCGTTCACGCAGATATCTCAGATATTTTGACAAAATGTCACGTGACCTTGGTGACCTTTGACCTCAAATATATATATTTGTCCATAACTCAGTAACCACAAGTGCTACACCCTTCATATATGGTATGATGGGACAGCTTATGACGCCACATACTGTACCTCATTAATTATGCGCATATCTAATTTTGAGCAAGCCAATAGAGCTAGAGGTCTGATTTTTGGTATACAGGGATAACTTAGCAACACAATTTTTTTGACAAAATGTCATGTGACCTTGGTGACCTTTGACCTCAAATATACATATTTGTCCATAACTCAGTAACCACAAGTGCTACACCCTTCATATATGGTATGATGGGAGACCTTATGATGCTTCATATTGTACCTCATTAATTATGCGCATATCTAATTCTGAGCGAGTCAATAGAGCTAGAGGTCTGATTTTTGGCATATAGGGATAACCATAGGATAGAAATTTTTTGACCAAATGTCATGTGACCTCGATGACCGTTGACCTGAAATATAAATTTATGTCGATAAATACGTAACCACAAGTGCTATGTCCTTTATATTTAGTAGGGTGGGAGACCTTATGACAACACGCTTTACCTCATTAATTATGCACACATCTAATTCTGGGCAAGGGAATAGAGCTAGAGGTCTGATTTTTGGCATATAGGGATTAATTAGCAATACAATTTTTTTTCAAAATGTCATGTGACCTTATGACCATTTGACCTTGATTATACATATATATGCATAACTCAGTAACCACAAGTTCTATACCCTCCAATTCTGATAGGATATTAGACCTTAAGATGTCACATCTTGTACCTCATTCATATGCGCATATGTATTTCTTGCCCCATCTGTATTGCAGAATTTTTAATCATACATAGACCCATTTTTTGAACAGGACTCTATCCTCTCTGAGGACTGGTCATCAAAGTACCCATGAATAAGTGGGGACTGTGTCATCATCGATGACTTGTTTTTTAGGGAAGGAAATATAAAGGAAAAGTTTATCTGTTACAGAGGGATTCTGCTTGTGAGCATTATAGTCTGCAATAATGTTTACTTACGTATCCAACTATAAAGCTGTCATGCTTGGTTGAGAACTTACATCAGACATAAAATATTTCATGTGTTAAATACTAGTATTCACTTCTGGAAAGTGTATAAGTAAGTATTGTCGGAGTATGCAAATCAAATTTTAGTGACTCACTACCGGCGAACATTTCCTTGTCCTAGAACTGTGTACCGTGTACCATCCATCATCAATTTGCCTTCAGTGATCTTCAGCAAGCTTGACATATTACATATTCGATTTCACTATGATATTTGCGACAGATACGGCACAATCTGGCAGCTGTGTTGTTAGCTACTATGAATATTCTGTATGCCCAGTACAAGAACATCAAAAAGACAAGCACTCAGCTGCCGAGGCACCAGGGCCTTCGGGCAGAAGATGGTGGAAGAGATGCTGTAAGTGTGATCGTTTTCTGTGTCGTCAAACAAATAGTCAAGTAAAACTGATCTAAACACCCAGCAGCTGTAACTTTTGACATTAAGTCAATTATTTTCTCCACCATTAACCATTGTTAATAGCATGTTGCAATATCAAGAATTAAACTAGTCCATCTAGTGTGTGTGTGTGTGTGGTTTATGTGATGTGCATCATTCATGATGATAACTTAAATCAAGTCCAGACCTGAATTTAAGTCATCAACAATAATGAATATCACACATATACAGTCTATGTTGAAAAGCCAAACACTCTATATTTCAGCATACTATAGTGAGTGGAACTGTAGTTGATGTGTGGAACAATAAGTACTGAAATTCTTGACAAAGGTTACAGTTACTAGGTCTTTAATCCTGATGGTTTTCTCAGACTTTGTTTGTTTACCATACGTAGTTCTTCATGTGGTGTTTGGACTCAGTTGAATGTCGAGCTGTGAAAAGGCAGTTTTTTTCAATGACAGTCAGTACAAATTTGAAGCTATAAGTAAAGTAAGGACGTTATGACTGTGTGATTAAAAAGCAACAACAGTTAACAAGAAAAGCGAAGAAGAAGCAAAGGTCTCAATGTTGCCATCTCTACATGTTATTTGAATCAAATTGCTGTTATGACAGCAAGTTTACAACTTGATAAACACTCCAGATATAGAACAAGTCAAATCAACAGAGCTGTTTTCAACTTTAGTGGGCATTTATGTACTTAATCATCAACTGCATCATTAAAGGCTATCATATCGCACCAAGGCCTGGTAAAGAAGTATAGTTCTTTAATCTGGAAGAAAGAGTTGATGGCCTGATTTTTGAAATCAACAAAATTATCTTTTCAAGAATAAGTACTGCTTGTCACATTGGTACTTTTCTGAACAAATTAATGCTGATTTTCCCAACAGTGTCATAAGTTGTTTTCAAGGTGTCTATTAACTTTTCTTTTTTCTCAGTATATCAACTACTTGAGGAAGCAAGCCAGAGCCTTGATAACATTTGCTGGAATGCTGCCTTATAGGATGCCAGGGGATACAAATGCTAGACTTGTGCAACTTGAAGTTCTTATGCAATGAAAAATAAAGAGTTTCTCAGGAGTGTATCAGTTTAGGCCATTAGTAGCTTCATCTGTGGTAGCTTGAATGGGGTAATTATAGTTGGCATGATGGGAAATAAAGCAGAGAAAGGGGAAGTGGTGGGGTCATGTGGTTCTGGGTTAGGGTCATTATCCATAGGGGTAAGAAGTGACAATGAATGAGTAAAGAGTGTACTGTTCAAGAAAAACTGAATGGACCATGCAGGAATGGGTCCAGTGCTTCCAAGGGTTTACAAGGAAGGAATGGAAGTGGACAACATGTGCATAGGGTTCTACAGTATGATCAGTGAATGGTGTTTCACAGTCAATTTCTCAACGGCAATGGATAAATTATACATACCTTGACAAATTGCATTACTACCTTAGTACATAGACATTTGCTTTATGTATCATCAAAAGTGACAAAAGTTGTATTTTGTCTACATAAAAGCGAAGTCAGAAACTGCTTAGATGTTTTTGAATTGTATACTTTCACCAAAGGCACTCAAACTGTATGATAAATGTTTGACTTTCTCATATCAGAGTACCATTTCCTACACTTACCTGACCATTGTTAACCAAGCGCATTATGCTTTCTTACACAAGGTGGTATTGCCGTATACTTTCACATAAAAAGGAAGTCTTGTGCCACAACTATGTACTGTCAAAAGGAATATCTTAGAAGAATGATTCAAGGTGCTTATTAACTCTGAATGTTATCTCTTGAAAAAGATTTGTTGCTGTAGACGAAAGGAGAACTGTTTACACATATAATACCCATTTATTGTTTACCTTAAAATGGTCAATTCATACACAGATGTATGAACCTCAGCAAGTAAAGTGTCATTTTCACAGAAATATAATCATACAGAGATTGATATGGACAATAGCACTATGTAAACCATACCAGTCAAATCAATATCAACCGTAGTTTCAGTATGTAAACCCTGTTAATGTTGTGACATATCTTTTGGAGCACTTACAGCTATATTTTGAACTGTATATCTTTTTATTTGAAAAAGAAATTGAATATGAATAGTATCAATGTGTCAGACATTATTTCCATAGTTCAGATATGCATAGGTAAGAGTTTCTCAATCTCGTGGATGACATTACTTTTAAACTTTCAGCCTACCAGTATTTGAATAACTATCACCTATTACCACGGAGCTTATTCTATAGGCTGGTGTTTTTTAGCTCATATTTGGCATGTGTTTAAATACCAAAAAGAGCTTATATGGTGAGTCAGTGGTGTCTGTATGTATGTGCGGATGTATGTCTGTCTGACGCAAAAGCTCCCAAACCGCCGCACCTACCATCTTTCTATTTGGTGTACAGGTAGACCCAGTTGTTGAGATGTGACTTTGTTCAAATGAACATGTCAGTGTCAAAAATATGCAAATGGGTAAGAGAAAAGGGAAATCCAGCAAATGTGGTGGGAGTCATGTTATTAAATGAAATAGCCTACACATCTGAGTCAGAGTTTCTATGACCTATTTGTATGCAGTGTACCTATTATGTGTAGGAGTGTGGGCAGTGACGGAGACAGCCTACTCCACTGACCTTGAGTCATTTCCTGTCATTGTTTATGAACTGATAGTATTGGCAGACCAGCTGAAACCATGAAGGATTGTGTAGAAACATTCTTCAGCTATGCATGTTGCTAAAGTTGACCTACTTTACCTGAAGTTTCAGACCTTATTTACTTTTGTCATTCTTGTTTTTCTGATTTAAATATTTCTTGATGGACCAATTCAAGCCAAATATGAGCACACTGTCCTTGACAATATTTTTAGCTCATATTTGGTTATACCAATGTGAGTTTATCGTATAAGCTGAAGTCAAGGCGTCTGTATGTATGTATGTGTGTATGTATGTATGTATGTATGTACGTACAGTATGTCCATCAACATCAAAAACACCCAAACTGCTGCACATTTCAGCTTGGTACTTGGATTTTATTCAAATGAAGCCTGCATTGCCAAAATTATGCAAATGAGCTTACAAAATGTGAAAATGGTCAAGAATTAATATCTCGAGAACCGCTGTTTTGATTTCTTTGAAAATTTGTGTGCAAGTACCTTAGGTAAACCTTATACAGTTTTTGGCTTATATTTGGTTTTACATATAAATACCAAAAAGAGCTTATATGATGAGTCGGTGGCGTCTGTATGTCTGTATATTTGTGGGTATGTATGTGCGGATGTATGTCCGTCACACACAAAGGCTACCATACCGCCAAAGCTACCGTCTCAGTGTTTGGTGTACAGGTAGATGCAGGGGTTGAGATGTGAATTTGTTCAAATGAACACGTCAGTGTCAAAAATGTTGAAATGAAGTAAGAAAAGGGAAATCCTGCAAATGTGCAGGAGTGGTTGCAGTAACTGAATCAGCCCACACATCTGAATAAGAGAATTTTGACCTTAATGTATTTGTATGCAGGGTACCTATTATGTTTGGGAGTGGTAGCAGTAACTGAAACAGCTAATTGGTCATTTCCTGTCATTGTTTATGAACTGTGACATATTAACAGACCATGGATGTCTATTTTTGTACATCCATGGTTGAAAGATTCTCTGCTATGCATGTTGCTAAAGTTGACCTTCAGTACCTAAAGTTTCAGACCTTATTTACTTTTGTCATTCTTGTTTTTCTGGTTTAAGTATTTCTTGTCTTTTTTCTGGTTGTACTGTGCAGAAATTGTCATAACATCAAAGTATAATTTTCCTGCACTGAACAGATGGAAACAACACTTCTTGTTGATCTTAGGTATGTACCAATTCTGATCAATTTGAGCGACACCGTATAATTGCGGTATTTTATGAATATTGTGAAGATATCCTTAATTTTGTATTTTTACTGAAGTTTTTGGTGATTTTTCTCATTTTCAGTAAAATTCTTCTTCTTTGAAACCACCTGCCCAATCGCTCTCAATTTTGGGTTGGATCTTTGCAAGGGTGTTACTCATCTAATTTGTTGAAATTATGACAAATTGGGAAAATTACTATTTTGGAGCAATTTTGCCATTTTGGTCAAAAAATCTTAAACATTACTTTCTTTTTAAAACCCCTGGACAGACAGCTTTTATATTTGGTACACAGACGTACAGAGATGACAATAGTGAGATATGTGAAAATTGTCCTGAATATACAAATTTGTATTAAGACAATATTGTCAATTTTGGTCAAGATTACTTGTTTGATAGCTTTGTAATTGGTATAAAGTCCCGAGGGATGTTATTGGATACATTTTCTGCTCAAAGTGTTGGGAAACCCCCAAATTTGTATATTTTAGGTAATTTTCTCAGTTTTTGACCTTAAATGACCTACACCAACCCAGGATATGTTGTGAGACAGTTTTGAAGGCTGTGAACATAATTTTGTCATATTTGGTATCAATTTGTCGGAAAATTTGATCCAGAAAACAAAGCTGAGGTGGAGTTTTTCATTGCGGACCAATTTTTGCAACTTTTCTATGTAAGACATACAAGAACTGATGAGAAATTTGGATCAAGGATAATTCCAGATGTTTTAATCACCGCCCACAGTGGAAGGCATTTCACCATCTGTAACTACCTTAAGTGCTGTTTACATTAAAATGATAACACTCATGGCGTAAACTAAAACCCCCCAAGGTTGTAAATACATTTCCTGTCATCTGGGGTTATGTAATACCAAGGGATGGAACATTTGATATTCAGGAGGGGGTAGGGTCTAGAAGATTGATGAAGGTAGCATTACTCTTTTACCAGATTCCTTGTTCATTTTTTTTACCCATACCCACCTTTTCTTTTTATCAAACCTCTGTCTATTTTTGTTGTTGATATTTGCTTATGTATTTAGGATCTGCTTGTCCCATTGCTATAGAAGTTGATATGCATGCTCCTTAAGATGACCTCCAGTACCTGGTTTAAATATTTCTCGAATGGACCAATTCAAACCGAATGTGAGCACACTGTCCTTGATGGTATTTTTTAATTGTTTTTATCTGCATTTAACAGTTTGCATGTGTGGGTATGTGCATGTTTGTCTGTATGCATGTATATATGTCATTTTCGTTACGTATATATGTGTATATGTTATATAATGAGTATATGTGATGTGAGTCTGCCAACATTCTGTGTTGAGAGAGAGAGGTACCACTGCCCAAAACATAAACTTTATAGCTTTATCAACTTTGTCACCACAGTTTTTGGTGAAGAGGTATGTCATAGACTGAATATATTCTTTTAAATACAAATTTATGAAAATATAAAAAAAATGAGAAAAAAAATGTGAATACAAACATATAAAAAAAAATGTTAGTGCATTAAGGAGTAATATTAAGCATGTAAGACTAGAAATGACAATTCCCTATCACTGGTACAGTGACTTGGTATTATGCTACGGTCAGTTTTCACAAAATCAAGACAGAACTAGGAGTATAGAATTTTTCCAGATTTTCTTTTTATTTCAGGTTATGAATATGCTTTGCAATTTGTTTCATAGCTGGGTTAATTGAATCACTTGTTTCTAAGAGTGGGGATTCCGTTGAGCAGTTCCTACTCTTGAAGTCCTCTCTAGGTGACTGGATGATGAAGTTGTGAGTTTGAATCCCATTGAGCATTTACTGAAATTTGATAGGATTTGATGTCGATTACTAAAAAAATGTGTGAAGTATCACCCTTTGTTCGGATATAAACCATTTACATTGACAACACAATCACCTCTTTACAGTTTGTAATGTTATTTCTGAAGTTCCACAATTTAATACAGCATCGCAATTTTATGAGTTTATTTGCGCCGTGTTATGCAATGTACGCTCTTTTGGCTTTATGCCAGAATCACGCTGGAATACCGGTAGTTTAACCACCCTCTAACTTGCATGTTTGATTGGCCATCAATTTGCATCCTGTCACTTTGGGGTAGCAACACCTAAAAGTACCTACAAAGGATTATCCAGTCCCCTTTTCTCTGTAACAGAAAATAAGGAAGTATGAAGGGGTAGATGACGGCCCATCTGAACACAGTGGGCAGTTGCCATGGCAATCTCATGCACTAATACACTAGCTTATGGCATTGCTATACAGGATCTACGTTGTGTACCGGATAGTAATCCAGGGAAAGAATAAAGATGATGATTATAATTGTTCGACCTCTTGTAGGAGTACCATTTCCTACACTTACCTTATGTGTATTGTCAGAAATATAATCTTGACCGAAGAGTGATTCAAGATAATGAAAACTCTGAATGTTATTGAAAAAGATTTGTTACTGTAGACGAAAGGAGAATTGTTTACACGTATAATACTCATTTATTGTTTACCTTGAAATGGTCAATTCAGACACAGATGTATGAACCTCAGCAAATAGAGTGTTATTTAACAGAAATGTAATCACACAGACAGTGATATGAAGAGTAGCACTATGTAAAGCATTACAGCCCAATCAATATCGTACAGTTTCAGTATGTAAACCCTGTGTGTGACACAACTGTCGGAACACCTACAGCCATATTTCGATCTTTATATCTTTTTATTTGAAAACAAAATGAAATACGAATATCAATGTGACAAATATTATTTCCAAACTTCAAATACGCATAGGTAAGATGTCTTGTACACGTTTTTTTTAAACTTCCAGCCTACCAGTATTTTTGATAGCAAAACCCTATTAGCATGGAGCATACTGTGGACTATTTCATTTAACCGGAATTTCTTTTAGCTGAAAACAGATTTTCAATGTTTCGCCGTGATCTTATTTTCACTTTGTCTAGTCTGTCTACATGCAAAGTATAGAAAATAAAAAATCACTCATTTTATTTTAGCGAAAAAGGTCCAGCGAAAATAGCGAATATAAATTCCAAGTGAAAATAAAGTATTCCTCAGGTATTCGATTTAACCCTTTCACCACCATGGTTTGTCCCAAATCCATTGTTTTCTATGGTAAAGTTGGACCTGTACACAGGGAACTGGGGGTGAAAGGGTTAAAACTTTGTCATGAATGGTTTATTGTCTGCCAGTATCTGTGTGCGTGCGTGCATATGTGGGTACTGCCCATAGCATACACATACAAGCTTCCGTATCATCTGTCTCCACAATGTTCAGTGGAGAGGTGTGTCATAGGCTGAATATATTTAATGAATATGAACATATACAAATATGTAAAATCCACTAGAAAAGATGAATCCTTATCGTTGGTACAGTGACTTAGTATTTTGTTATTGTCAGTTTTCGCAAAATAATGACAAAACTAGCAGCACTGAATTTTTCCAGATTTCCTTGTATTTCCTGGTAAACAACGGTAACATGATCGACACTGTTTTTTTAGTCCCTATGGACGAAGTCCGGGGGACTTATAGCTTGGGTCATGTCCGTCCGTGCGTCTGTTCACGTAGACATCTCAGACATGCCCTACTCAATTTCTTTCAAACTTTGCACAAGGATAGTACCCTACCCCATACAGATGCACGTTGATTTGTTTCACAATACGATCAAATTTGGCCGAGTTAGAGGACTTTTTAGTTTACACCTCCATAGACTCCCATGTATAAGGCAGTTCTCCATAGACTTCCATGTATAAGGCAGTTCTCCATAGACTCCCATGTATAAGTCAGTTCTCCATAGACTCCCATGTATAAGGCCAAGAAAAATAAAAAATTAGTTTCTCATCGTATTCATAATGCAAAAAGGATGCAGTGACACAGTTTTTAGTCCCCACGGATGAAGTCAGGGGGCTTATAGATTGGGTCATGTACCCGTTCGTCGATCCATTCGTCCATCCGTTCACGCAGATATCTCAGACATTTTGACAAAAGGTCACGTGACCTTTGACCTCAAATATACATATTTGTCCATAACTCAGTAACCACAAGTGCTACCACCCTTCATATATGGTAAGATGGGACACCTTATGACGCCACATATTGTACCTTATTAAATATGTGCATATCTAATTTTGAGCGAGACAATAGAGCTAGAGGTCTGATTTTTGGTATATAGGATAACTTAGCAATACAATTTTTTTGACAAAATGTCACGTGACCTCGGTGACCTTTGACCTCAAATATACGTATTTGTCCACAACTCAGTAACCACAAGTGCTACACCATTCATGTATGGTATGATGGGACACCTTATGACGCAACATATTGTACCTCATTAATTATGCGCACATCTAATTCTGAGCAAGTCAATAGAGCTGGATGTCTGATTTTTGGTATATAGGGATAACTATAGGATAGAAATTTTTTGACAAAATGTCATGTGACCTCGATGACCTTTTACCTAAAATATACGTTTATGTCAATAAATAAGTAACCACAAGTGCTATGTCCTTTATATTTAGTAGGATGGGAGACCTTATGACAACACATGCTTTACCTCATTAATTATGCACATATCTAATTCTTGGCAAGCGAATAGAGCTAGAGGTCTGATTTTTTGCATATAGGGATTAATTAGCAATACAGTTTTTTTTCAAAATGTCACGTGACCTCGATGACTTTTGACCTTGATTATACATATATATGCATAACTCAGTAACCACAAGTTCTATACCCTTCAATTTTGATAGGATATTAGACCTTAAGATGTCACATCTTGTACCTCATTTATTATGCACATATGTATTTCTTGGCTGGCCAATACAGCTAGAGGTCTGATCTTTTTTCCCGATTTAGAACCATAACTTAGACATGCCTCATGTGTTTCAAATTGGGAACAACGACATATCGACCTATGTGCCCATAGATCTCAACATATACACTGCAGTGATACTTCTTAATGACCACATTTCTCTGCTCCATCAAGACTAATACTCCTATTACAAGTGGGGACTATGTCATTGTCAATGACTTGTTTCATTTACGAAGGGAAGCCTATATTCCTTAATTTCAATTCATTACTATCATAAGATTGAGAGACCATAGACCCAAATTGTCAAGGCATTGTAAGGCAAATACTTTTGTATGACAATGTCGGAAAAACCTCAGAAAATTAATATTGTTTACTGGTATAAATTGCCTTCGTTGTCTAGGGATTTGGATTTCGACGACTAAGAAATAAGAGAAGTAGTGTCACACTTGTTTTGACTAAAACCGTTTACATCGACAACACAATTTGGATCGATGTCACCTCACCTCACCTCACCTCATTGCAGTTTGTAATTTTAATTCTGAAGTTCCGCAATTTAATACATCGTCGAAATTTATGAGTTTATTTACCTTGTTCCACAATGTACACTCTTTTGCATTATGTCAGAAACACGTTTGAGTAGTTTGACTACCCTTTCACTTGAATGTTTGATTGGCCATCCATCTGCATCCTGTCATCATTTGGTAGCAATGACTAAAAGTACCTACAATGGATTATCCAGTTTCTTCTTCCCTGTCACGCAAAATAAGGAAATATGTAGGGGTAGATAACGGCCCATCCGCTGAACACAGTGGGCATTTGTGGTGGCGATCTCGTTGACCAAAGACTAATATACCGGCTCAAGTCATTGCTACACAAGATCTGCGTTAAACCATCAAGATGATGATTGTAATGCCGAACAGAAGTACCGACTTTGTGGTCTGTATTTTCATCTTTCTGGCGTGCTGCTATATCTCCGCATCGGTTCCAAGTTGTAAAGTCTACCAATCCACTCATGTCGACTGTACATATCGAGATTTGAATCGAGATTTGACGCGGTACCCAGGCACTTGCCGTCATCAACAACTCACCTGGACCTGTCCTACAATCACATTGCGAACCTTTTGCCAAGAGACTTCGAAAATCTTCACTCACTGGAAGAGCTGACCATGTGGATTGCTGACGATCTCCATATTGATTCTGGTACATTCGTTGGATTGCAGAGGCTGAGGTTGCTGAGATTCCTCGGCAACGGCTACCTTACATTTGGTAAGGAAACATTTAAACACCTCTCCAGCCTGCAAACACTCGAAAGTCCGATTAAGAGTGTCACATATATGCCAGAATACGTGTTCTCGAACCTGACCAATTTATCCAAGCTTTCAATACGGTGCCTGCTCAGGTGAGAGCCGATTACACCCTTCTACCATCGTCACTGTTGCGAGGCCTGCGATACTTAGAAGAATTCTCCTTTGACGGGGTGTCGTTTGCAAACTTATCTAGAGAATCATTTGCAGACTCGCAAAACCTTAAAACAGTGCATATTGAGTTGTCATTTCTGGAGTGTGGGCAAATCGAAATATTGAATTCCTTAAAAAAACTTGAAACAGTGAGTTTTAATATGTTACATGTAAAAACAGTCTGTAATGTTACATTCTCAATTTTTCCAAGCTTAAAAGAAGTCTCATTTTATGGGATCATTATATATGATGATGCATTTCCAGTATTTGACTTTTCAAAGAATAATTTACATAAATTATATATCAAATTACCATCAGTGACTTATGAGGAAGCGAATAAACTTCCTCGTTTGTTGCTAAGTACTGTGTCTCATTGAAAATAACGGGCAATGTTGACCTTAGAACATTTGAGTACTTCCTCACTAGTCTACGCAATGTGAGCATTAATTTTCTCTCAGTGTATAGTGTAGGCCTATTTGATGAAAAATATCGATACAATATTACAGACACCACATTTGAAAGTCTTGCCGATAGTAACCTGCAAGAGATTTATATATCTCGAAACCCACTGGAAACAATCTCTGCAAAGTCCTTTCTGTGGCTGGCTCAACTAAAAAAGTTGCATATAGATCTCTGTAACCTTGGTGATGACACCTTCGTATCACTTCATGGCTTGACGACCTTGACAACATTGATACTGACTAATAACAAGTTTCATAGTTTCAACCATCTCTTATCCGCCATATCAGAAA
The DNA here is from genome assembly GCF_041260155.1 of Ptychodera flava. Taxonomy (NCBI): domain Eukaryota; kingdom Metazoa; phylum Hemichordata; class Enteropneusta; family Ptychoderidae; genus Ptychodera; species Ptychodera flava. The sequence continues at coordinate 24,782,196 of NC_091945.1, read as the reverse complement.
TGAAAAACCTGAGAAATCTTGATGTCAGCAGAAACATGTTCGAAGGACAGATCGATGAATATGCGTTTAGGAAACATCAGGCCCTTACATCAATCAATCTAAGTGGTAACAGGTTTAGTTCTATACGACAAAAGAGTTTTAGTTTACTTTTAAATTTGCAACATTTAGACTTATCTCAGAATAACATAAATCTGGTGCCCAATGAGGCTTTCCATACACTGACAACTTTAAATAGCCTTCTGCTCTTTGACAACGAACTGTCTCATCAGGAAGGTAATGGCCAAAACAGGCACCCATTCAAGAACCTTACAAGCCTCACTAACCTAACATTAACTATGAAAAATTTAAATTTAGTTAATAACAACTATTTAGAAGACACACCACACCTCGAGAGTCTGCACATAGATGGTCAACAGGCTTTCAAAGGCCAGCTCTTCTCAGAAAACCTTCGACTTGAATATTTGACACGGTTAGTCGTCAAAAACATCAATTTCAATAAAAGGGACGGGGTAGGTGTAATACTTAACACTAAAGTGATAAATGTCCGACCCCGGGCATTTCTCAGAAATCTGCTTTTGCCACATAACAATTTTGACCAACTAAACTTCACAAGTTTGAATGACTTCAGAAACCTCGAAGAATTGTCTGTGGCAAATAACAAATTATCGGTCGTTCGAGGCACGCCTAATAAGTTAAATAAACTAGAAACACTTGATTTATCTGGGAATTTGATCACAGTTTTGTCTTCTGAAATTCTCACTCCTCTTTCCTCGTTGAGATTGTTAAAAGTTCACGGTAATCCTTTTGATTGCTCTTGTAAAATGAAACCGTTTAAAGATTGGTTGAGAAAAGATGAGAAATCCCTTGTATATTCAAATTATCTTTATTTTGAGCGCAACAAGTGTTCCTTACCAAAATCGAAATATGGCATTCCGGTTGATGCGGTGGACCTTGGCCTCGGATGCAATTTAGCATTGATAATTTCAGTACCACTGACATGTTTCATCGTTATCGTGGTAATTGCCGTAGCATTGGTTAGGCGGTTTCACTGGCACATGCGCTTTGCTTACTTCCACATTAAACTGAGACTGGGTGGATATCAGCTCCAAATCAATGACGAGGAACAACCAATCAATAAACGGTATGACGCATTTGTTGTTTACAACCAACATGACAGCGACTGGGTCATACATGAATTGATCCCCCATCTGGAGAACATTGATCCGCCTAATAACTACAAACTCTGCATACACGAACGGGACTTTTTACCCGGTAACGATATTTTTGAAAACATTCTTGATAGTATCGAGCAGAGCAAGAAAACCATGCTGATACTGTCTCCAGGTTTTGCTGCGAGTGAATGGTGTTACTTTGAAATGAGGATGGCACAGAGTTGTCTATTTGAAGAAAAACGAGATATTATTGTGATGGTATCACTGAAAAAAATCCCTGATGATGATATGCCTCGTATTTTACGTAACATCCTGCTGACCAAAAGCTACCTGGAGTGGCCAGAAAATGGAATGGGTAGGAGGCTGTTCTGGGAGAAATTGAAAGTCGCACTGAGATCAGACAGCAGAGTGAACAGAGTAGCTGCACTGTGAAAAGAGACTTTAGTTTTGGAGCTTGAGCTTTTGGCGGAAAAATAAAGATAGAAAAATACCTATAATTAGATAAACCTTTATGCCGTTGATATCGGTAGTCATATTACTAGAATGTTAAATAAAACACAAAGAATCAAGCAGATACAACTGAAGATGTTAGAGCTTTAACTTCTTGAGATTTAATGAAATATCAATGCATTTCATACTTGCCACAGGCTTTGAACTATATCAGGAGTATACATTTATACCTATTACCTGTGATGTGATTTCTTCTTAACTTGTTCTGTACTGATTGCTATTCGATAGTAGCAAAGTAAATAATTATTTGTTGTTAATTTTAAAACAGTTACTGAAGCCAGCAGACAGTATTTCATACATATTTTGTATGTATGTATGTATGTATGTATGTATGTATGTATGTATGTATGTATGTATGTATGTATGTATGTATGTATGTATGTATGTATGTGTACAGGTATGGACATAAGCACAGATTTGTCATTTGAATGGTAATTTTCGTTTATAATATTTCTTTCCTCGTTCTTTCATGATACACTTTAAACCACTTTAATGACTTGAATTTTTCAAGTGATATGTGAGTAAACGGTGAATTAAATCTTCTGTGTAAATTTTCTCTACATTGACTGTTGTATCTGAAGAGAGAGAGAGAGAGAGAGAGAGAGAGAGAGAGAGAGAGAGAGAGAGAGAGAGAGAGAAGAGAGAGAGAGAGAGAGAGAGAGAGAGCGATGGTAATGGTGATACCGACAGACAGAGACCGACAGACAAACAGAGACCAAAAGAGGATAGGACAGGTTATGAAAAGCAGCGTATATTATATGAGAATTTTCCCATCCTTAGAGATATTGCAGATGCAATGGTCGCTGTCGCATTGAAATTTTGCAATGGTGCTGATTTCACCAAGTCGTTTTGGGATGAGAGACGGTAATTCAATATTCCTCGTGATTCTAAAGGCCTATCGAGCGCTGAGAGAAAAAGTCATCGACATATTAATTACTATGTAAACATAAAAAATATACCAGTTACATGTAGAGCAACATTCCCGAAATGGTAATAAAATGATATTTTGTACAGAGGTCAATGTTTCTTATCGGTGTCGGAATAAGTTACTCAATCTTTACAATGTTGTTGGTACGACACGGTAATGGGGTATTTTGTATTCGATATTGATTGTACAAACCGGATTTTACTTTTTAAGTCGGATAACCATGCCTTTGATGTTTTACATCTTGAAATTTTACATACTTAGCTTACCTCTTATCTGAACTGGGTATATGCAAGCGAAATGGCATCTTCGCTTTTCACGACCTTTAGGTCACTGATTATATCTTTTTCAAGTTCTAATTGAAGATGCGACATTACAGTTGAGTGGAGGTGTTGTTTCTCTACGACAGCAAAAGTTTGCTATCATGGAATTTCAAAGCAACGATGTTTTTAGGTGAGGGGAATTCGCATTCGAAAAGGTATTCGATGAGTATGACAATTATACGAGCCATAGAACTATTGACTGTGACATTAGTGTTTTTATCACCACCGTTCTATATGCAGGTTCATCATTACTATAAATACTAGACTCTCTCATGATACTGAGTTCTCCGCATTTCTGGCAACACCCTCTGTAAATTGGCGTTGCCCTCAACGACCGAACAGAGTGAGACTCTCAGAATAGGTTATGCAATCTAGGCGACCTGTGCAACACTCAGGGCGTGTGCAATCCGTGGCGCATTTCGGCTACCCAATAAACGAATTTGCACCTTCAACAAAGAAAATCGAAATGGAGCTAATTTTCAATTTTCAAATTGTTTTATCATCTTGATTACTGACTTTAGGCCTTTGTTTAAATTTTAAATCTTTGGTCTGAGATTGGATTTAGGAAATAAGTTTATCCGATTTATCTGATGATGACGATGGTGGTGGTGGTGATGATAATGATGATGATTATCCTTGCAGTTGACGTCGTTATTATCAAAATAATAAATTGATTTAAGTTACTGCACAATTCTGACATTCATATCGACTTCGTAGGGAGAGATGAGAAACGTATGTAAATCCTAGAGGAAAAATCGTATGCCGAGTCATGAATCCCTTTAGGATCCACCTAATTGGATTTGGTTCGTTTATCAAAGTTCTAAATTCTCTGAAGACGATAACAATCATGTATAAGTGCACGGAATTAAAATCATCACAATAAGGTATCATATTTATCGATTGTTAAAATAAACATTGTGCAGAAGAGTTCTTGGAGAATCACAGTAAAGCAGCCATTATCCAGTATTCACAGAGTTAGTGGGCTTCTATTTCTCCATTAAATTTCTCTTTAACACCTGATACACCTAACATAAAAAAATACCTGCAAAATGTCCATCGGTTAAAACTGGCTGAGCTAGACGCGAAAATGGTCGAGTCACGGCGAGGCAAACTTCTCCACTTGGTCAGGTCAGAAACGTTTACGAAAATTAATGAAGAATTAATTAATGGGTTATGGTGTTATTTGTTGTCTGAGCATTTTTGTGTATCTGCTGACAACGTGGTAGTGAAAAACAGGGAAAGTGCCACTCATGAATTGCTAGTGTTAAAGTTTTCCACTTAAGATAAACCGAATATTGATAGAAACGCATTATGAGTGTTGACAATAGACTAGCCATCATTTATCTAACTTTTTGATCGACCATCTTCCGGTCACCTCGGGTCGGCAATGTTTAAGGTACGTGTTATTTATCCAGCCCCTTCTTCCCCATTAGGCGAAACAAGGAAGTCTGTTTGGGTAGATGAACATAGCTACCGTTCACAAACGATAACAAGCTCGTGGATAAAACATTACTCTATCCTTGCTGTACAGAGCCTGCTTTATATGTTGGCAGGTGATAACAAAATCATGACAATTCTGCGAATTCCAAACATAAATATAGCTTCAAAGCAGCAATGACCGGGTTTCGGGACATTTGAATGCACAGGGGCAATTAGAGAATAGATATTCAAAAATCTAAAAGGCTATTGGCATATCTGTGAAACCAAGGTCAAAAGTCATCGAGGTCACAAGATATGTTGTCAAATATTGTACCCTATAATAATCCCTATTTACCAAAAATCAGACCTCTAGGTCTATTGGCTTAGAATTAGATATGTGCATAATTAATGAGGTACAGGATGTGGCATCATAAGGTCTCCCATCACACCAAATATGAAGGGTGTAGTATTTGTGGTTGCTGAGATATTGACATATATGTATATTTGAAGTCAAAGGTTACCCGGGTCACATGATATTCTGTCCAAAAATTGTATCCCATAGTTATCAGTCTATACCAAAAATCAGACCTCTAGCTCTATTGGCTTACTCAGAATTAAATATGTGCATAATTAATGGGGTTTATTATGTAACGTCATAAGGTCTCCCATCATACCAAATATGAAGGGTGTAGTATTTGTGGTTACTGAGTTATTTACATATATGTATATTTGAGGTCAAAAGTCATGAAGGTCACGTGACATTTGGTCTAAAAAAATTGTATCCCATGGGTATCTCTATACCAAAAATCAGACCTCTAGGTTATTGGCCTGCCCAGACCCGTGATATAACGTTACATATGCAGGTTCATCGGCAATAGATAAGTTCTAGACTTTCGCACGGCACTAAGGGAGCCTTCAGTATTAACAGGGGGTGGGCTGGGGGAACTGTGGGGGAGGCACACTTTTTAGAAAACTGTCCAAGGGGGAGGGTCACTTTTTATAAACCTATCACTTTTAATAGCAGCTGACATTACGGCCAAACCTGCGATTGTCAATGTGGTATTTCCTTAACAGGAAATCACCTACGAAATAAACCGATCCTTGAAAATAAAAACACATTATCAACAAGTTTCACAAGCAAAGAAGAGGCGGTAGTACCCTACATTAAACACCTTGAAGAGTTAAAACTGATGAAAGGCATAAAACAGAAACTTATGGGACAGGTTGAAAAGCGTGTATCAGTTACCACACGTCTATAAATGCAGAGATATTGTAAGTTTTATATTGGAAAAAAATGTGTGTAGTTCTCTCATAGACTACCGTGTATAGTGAATCAACATTTTGGTGAAATTCCTAAAAGTTCTTGCACACACTGCACTTGTAACTACCCTAGCGTAATCACGGACATGAATATAAATAATCAAGCGTACTTTATACTGGAAAAAAATAGTTTCCTCCTATTGAATCAATATGTGGGTGAAAGTCCAAATCATATTTCTTGTACACTCAAGGACTTGTAACCACCCACATTGATATCAATAATGAAGCGTAAACAAATACGAATTTTGTATTGAAAAAACAATTATTCATAATTTCCTTCTAGACTACAATGTATATCAATCAGTGAATCAACATTTCAGTGAAAGTCCAAAATCAAATTTCTTGCACACACATGGACTTGTAACCGCCCCAGTCGAAACAAGTACATTATATCAATAATCAATATCAATAAAAGCAAAAATATTGCCAGTTTTATTGTTTTTTAAATGTTCATAGTTCTCTCCTAGATTACCATGTATAGTAAATCAGCATATTCGGTGAAATACAAAAATCTACTTTCTTGAACAGAAATGCGCCTTTTACTTCGCATCTCAAGTAAAGTAAATTTAAATATATTATTTAACATAAATAAATGTACAGATATAGCCTGCTTGGGGAGAATTGTCGATATCTGCCTGATAGACTTCATGTATTATGATTTGATATTTTTGTGAAAGCACTATATCAGCTACATTTTGCCTTCTTATAGTTGCGCAAAATATGGTGACCCTCCCGCAAATATATGAAATATCACGTCCCTTCGAAAATGCTTGCTTGATAAATTGCTACGTTATCTCCAAAAACGCCAGCCCTCGCCCCTTTTATTTCTGTCCCTAATCATAGCCCTAACTTACATCAAAATTAAATCAACTGGTACGTGAATTAGCTGATACTGTTTCAGTTATTCATGGGGACAATACTACATCGGGTGGGGGAGGGTAAAGTTTTAGAATGTCGGACAGGGGGGGGTCACATTTTAGAAAGGAGGATAGGGGAGGGTCACATTTTAAAGTACAGAACTGGTGTGCACGGAATTCCCTCCACTCAACCCCTGTAATTACTGAAGGCTCCCTAAGTTATCTGTATTGCTCGCAACATCCTCCGTACATCGCTGTGTCCCATCAACGATTGAGTCTGAGTCCACAGTCGCGTGTGGTTCGATACATGGCGGCCGCTGTGTGGTATGCATCGGAAAAGGGAAACGCAGTGGCCGCTGTACAAGTATCGCCTAGTTCGGAGACAGATTTCCCTCACAAAAAGCCACAATTATTCAATAACGCAGCTCGATGTCTCGAAATAATCTTCGAATTCATACCTACTATCCTTTTCGCGTCAAAAACGATCTTCTGTCCATTTTTGGGTGCGATTTCCGACGGGACCTGCAGTTTTGGCATGTGTTCATGCAACAGCAGCGTGAGCGTTAAGAACGGCCAAGCTGTGATTGGCTAGTTACCCTCAGTACTGAGTCAATGTGATATATGTGCCAAGTCGTTCAGACTTTCTTTTACGTTACTCTATATACTGAATACCCCACCCGGCTTTTGGCTCAGTAAACATAGAGGACATCTCAAATTTGAGAGGAGCTTTCAAGCCAGAGACAGCACTTTCCGTACATCAGTAGAGGCAACTATCTTGAATAGTCGATTCAAGATATATAACTTAGAGCAAGGTCTATGTTTTGCAAGTGTTCACAGATTCGATAATCGATAACACTTGTGAATATTGGGTTCGAAATAGCTAATATAAAAAGGACAGGAAGTAAGTAATGTGGAAAACGTGCAATACCGAAAAAGTGGGCGTAAATGTCGCCTGTGGCAGAGATTAGTGTGGCTCGTCGTCAGTCTCCCTAGCTGGGTTATAATTATCCCCGCCTCGCTACAATATCCCTGCGGAGATTGTTATTGAACATAAACATAAAATTACGAATACAAACATCAAAATCATAGAATAACAGCATGTTTTTTATGGACATAAGCACGGAATTGTAGAATAAATACAACATTTAGAAGACACATTTGTTTTTTGATTTTGACAAGTCATGGCTTACCATACTGTCATCTAATATCTGTTTTAATGTTAGTTCATTGGGATTATTGTCATGCAGAGAATCCTCAGGATATTTGGAGGGGGTCAGCTAAATCAATGAAGGAATATGATTACCGAAAACAAGAAACAAACTTTGAGACCGAAAGTATGTAATAATGCTCTGCAAGTAGTGAATATTTGCCAGCAAATAACTGACTTAGCTTCTGGTCCGATTAAATTAAATAGAAAGAAAATCAATAGGCTTTAATATCGATCATAGAGCTGTACAGAACAGAATTGGTTAACACAATTTTCGTATTTTCACAGCATTAGAAGAAATTAAGGTTCCCCTGTCGAACGGAATTACTCAAACTATATTCCGTATGGTCAATTAGATCTTGAATAAGAAATAATCGCGGAGCTAAAGAATTGTGAAAGGGGATTATGCTGTTTTGCTGGCATAGTATTTTTCAAGATCGTTACATATTGATGGCATATAAGACATGGTTTTGAGACTTTAAAGGTATAATCTTATTGGCACATATCAATATTATCAAACACAAACAATCCATTATCATGTCGTACTAACCATGTTGTAAAGATTGCATAATGTATTCAGCTACCGATAAGAAATATTAACACGTTGACTAACAACGCTTTCGTATTATTAAACCATTGTAGAAGTTTCAAGTGAATTAATGTACAGAGCGACAAAATGTATTATACTGTTATTGCGATGCTCAGATCTTTCTTAACTTTGATGTTTTCATCGCGCAAACAACTTCCTAATTCGTATTAAAACGCACCATCCTTCTCACTGTAACCGTCCTGCCCAATTGCAATCGTTATCAATTTTAATAATATGTGGACCGTTACAGATGACTAGAATAAAAGGGTTAACACAATATCTAAAGTAGAGAACAAGAGGGACATTGAATGGATACTAATATCTACTCTGTGCAGAGTTTATTATCAGTCAGTTAGTCTGGAATGATGTGATGAGGTAAAATCATTTTAATTTTAGTATTGATGCTAGAACTTGTTGAGTCCAACTCCACATGCACAGAAAACCAAACAAAGCCTTTTCGTGAAATCGCATCGATATTATTACGGTTAGATGCCGTATAGGCGAAATAACACTCATCGAAAGTCTACTTAAAAGGACGAAGTCGCTCTTTATGACCTTCCTATGATATCAAGAAAATTTGGGAGACTTGCACTCAGGTGACCACTGTTTTAGTATGTTTCAAAAACAAAAAAATGAAAAATGTCTGAATGATATTTCCATAGCATCAGCGAACTGTGGGCTTTGGGTAGAAAAAATAAAAAAATGTGAAAAAAATGTGAATACAAACATATAAAAAAAAATAAAAATGTTAAGTGCATTAAGTAGTAATATTAAGCATGCAAAACTAGAAATAACAATTCCCTATTGCTTGGTATTATGCTGAATGGTCAGTTTTCACAAAATAATAACAGAACTAGCAGCATTGAATTTTTCCAGATTTTCTTTTTATTTCTGGTTATGAATATGCTTTGCAATTTTTTCATAGCTGGGTTATTGAACCACATGTTTCTAAGAGCGAGGATTTCGCTGAGCAATTCTTACTCTTGAAGTCATTGCTATGCGACCGGGTGCCGTACGTTGTGAGTTTGAATCCCATCAAGCATTTACAGAAATTTTTCATGCACAAAGGGAAACCTGTTTTCTTTGAAGCCAGAGTAGCTTCGAATTTCATGCATTATTTTCATGATTGCATTTTTCAAACCATTTCACGTACATCTGCTAACTGAATGATGTGTATAGAAGTATCACTCCGCTGCACGCTGATTTGGACTTTGCCTACATGTTTTAACAGGTGAATAATGAATGGGTGCCACACTCGTCAAATGGCGCCCCACAGAAAAGTAATAAAATCAATATTTCGTGCACATACCTATCGTGATCATACAAGAAACAGGCATGATGCCATGTACTTGAATGCACAACACACATTGGCTGACATTTTGTTGTTGTAATCTGTATTTTCTGTCACGTGACCAGTTATTGAATTTACATGCCACTCTCGACACATGAGAGTGTTAAAGACTTTTTCAGTCTTTAATGGGTCTAATTCAAAGAAAACTCTTGGAAAACTGAGGATATTTTGAGATAGGTCTATTGAACATTCGCAGCTATTGGGGCTTTAATATCAATCCACTAGTGAAAATACGAAAAGATGGTGACGATTTCTCGCTTGGGCCCAAAATATGTGAAGCATCACCCTTTGTTTGGACTAAAACCGATTACATTGACAAAACTACTTGGATCGATGTCACCTCATCTCTCAAACATTTACTAATTTTATTTCTGAAGTTCTACAATATAACTAATCATCGCAATTCTTTAGTTGATTTGGCTCATTCACAATGTACGCTCTTTGGCATTATGTTAGAATCAACACGATTGGAACTAATTTGGGATAGTTGGATTTCATATTTTTCAAATTTCTAAAAGTGCTAGGTGCCATATAGCTGAATGTTGCAATATCGCAAATTACTCGTAAAAACAAGTGTGTAATTTAAAAAGAAAAGCAGATGAGATAACATTTGTAGATTAAATCGACATTACTTCACCATCCAATTATCCCAAATTAGTTCCAATTGTGTTGATCACGTTTGAGTAGTTTCACTACCTGCATGTTTGATTGACCATCTGCATCCTGTCACCTTGGGGCAGTAACGCCTAAAGTGTATGCAAGGGATTATCCAGTCCCATCTTCCTGTAACACAAAATAAGGAAGAATGTATAGGGGTAAATCATGGCCTGTCTGCTGAACACAGTGGACAGTTGCGATGGCAATCTCATGGAAGACAGGCTAATATACTAGCGTATAGAATTGCTATACAGGATCTGCTTTGTATACCGGATAGTAACCAGGAGAAAGATATATAAAGATGATGATTATAATTGTGCCCTTCTCTTGTAGGAGTACCATTTTCTACACTTACCTGGTTGCATGACTCTTGTTAACCACGCACAGCATACTTTCTCACCCAATGAGCTACTGCCGTGAAATTTCACATAAAAATTGTGTATTGTCAGAAAGATATATCTTGATGAAAGAATGATTCATGATAATGAAAACTCTGAATGTTATCTCTTGAAAAAGATTTGTTATTGTAGACTAAAGGAGAATTGTTTACACATTACGGGAAGGCTCCATTAACTTAGGAATACCCTACTTCCGTTAAGGATCATTTCACAGACCTGCCTTTCCTACAATGACACTACAATAGCACCAGCTGGATGAGATAAACATAACAATGGAACATTCACACCTTGGGGATTAAAAGTTTTCTGTTTGTCACCCGAGTTGCTCAGGCTATGACTCGGGTTTCAGGTACCATGCAAGTTAATGCAGTCGTCCCCTAATGACGTGTAATACCCATTTATTTTTTACCTTGAAGCATTTAATTCATAGGCAAATATATGAATCTCATCAAGGAAAGTGTCATTGTACAGAAATATAATCACACAGACAGTGATATGGACAATAGCATTTTGTAAAGCATTCGAGCCCAATCAATATCGTACAGTTTCAGTATGTTAAACCCTGTTGTGACACAATAGTTGGAACACTTAGAGCCATATTTCGATCTGTATATCTTTTTATTTGAAAACGTATAGAAACTAGAAATCACTTGGAATTTATATTAGCGGAAAAAAGGTCCAGCGAAAATAGCAAAAATAAATTCCAAGTGATAATAAAGTATTCCTCAGCTATTCGATTAAAAGCCTATGTCATGAATGGTTTATTATCTGCCTGTATCTGTGTGCGTGCGTGCGTGCGTGTGTGGGTACTGCCCATAGCATACACATACAAGCTTCCGTATTATTATTATTATTAGACTTTATTTAAACTCGATAGACTGTTGAGCCGAAGGCTCTTCTCACACAGTGTCGAGATGCAAGAAATATACAATATGTACATTAAAGAATATAAAAAACAGAACAGAGAAAAACAAAACATTAAGACAGCAAGAAACAGACGACAAAATATAAAAAACGCCAAAAATGGCTTAAAAATTACATTTTGCCCAAAAGATGAGATTTACATTTCGTTTTAAAAGAGTGAAGAGTAGAGCAAAATTTGACATCTGCTGGTAAACTATTCCATATTTTGACACCGCTATACGTAAAACTCCTCTTAAAAATTTGAGTTCTGTGTCTTGGAATATATAATTCATTTCTGTCTACAGATCTTGTACTACGACTGTGGACGTTCTGGACACTTCTAAAAACATTCAAATAATTAGGAGCCAAATTATTTTGGACTTTGTACATCAAGACTGATTCATTAAAAACAATCCTTTCTCTAAATGGTAACCAGTTTAAAACGTCGAATAAATTACGACTAGGAGTGCTAAAATCTGAGTCTAAAAGTACTCTGGCTACAGTTTTCTGTAGTCTTTCAACAAAGTAAAAGTTTGTTGGAACAATGACCCCATATGTTAGAACGATAGTCAAAATGGGTAAAATAAAACAATTGTAAAATATCATCTTAGCTCTCTGAGTTAAAAAGGGACGAATACGTTTCAGATGCAGCAATTTAAAGGCTACCTTACTACAACTGAATTTACTTGCTTTTCCCAATTTAGGGTGTCGTCAATGGTTACACCCAACAATTTTTCATGGGTTACACAATCGAGCTGATCATTGCCACACATAACATTGATGTGATTTTTCGTTCTTGGCTTTTTTCTGCGTTGTACCAATGACAATAACCTTAGTTTTCTGTGAATTAACACACAAGCTATTTTGGTCGCACCAGCGTGTGATCAGATTCATATCTCTGCTCAGCTTGGTTTCAATTTCGTTAATTTAGGGACTGATCACCTGAGCTGCTGTGTCATCAGCATACATATACATATCAGAATTTTCAGAAGCCAGAGGGAGGTCATTTATAGCATATGTCTCCACCATTTTTGGTGGAGCGGTGTGTCATAGGCTGAATATATTTATGGAAATGAATATGAACATATACAAATATGTAAAATCGACTAGAAAAGACGAATCCCTATCGTTGGTACAGTGACTTGGTATTTTGTTATGGTCAGTTTTCGCAAAATAATGACAAAACTAGCAGCACTGAATTTTCCAGATTTCCATTTTTATTTCCTGGTAAAGAACGGTAACATGATTGACAATGTTTTTTTCATCTACGAAGGGAAGCCTGTATTCCTAAATTTCAATCCATTACTATCATAAGATGGAGAGACCATAGACCCATATTGACAAGGCGTTGTATTGCCAAGTCGTTGCAAGGCAAATACTTTTGTATGACAATGTCAGAAAAACCTCAGACAATTAATATTTTTGAAAGGTATAAATTGCCTTCGTTGTCTAGGGATTTGGATTTCGACGACTAAAAATAAGGGAAGTAGTATCAGGCTTGCTTTTAGACGGATTTGGATTTCGATGACTAAAAATAAGAGAAGTAGTATAAGGCTTGTTTTGACTAAAACCGTTTACATCGACAACACAATTTGGATCGATGTCACCTCACCTCACCTAACCTCACGGAGCTTCATTGCAGTTTGTAATTTTAATTCTGAAGTTCCGCAATTCAATACATCGTCGAAATTTATGAGTTTATTTACCTTGTTACACAATGTACACTCTTTTGCATATGTCAGAATTATGTTTGAGTAGTTTCACTACCCTTTCATTTGCACGTTTGATTGGCCATCGATCTGCATCCTGTCACCTTTTGGTAGCAACGCCTAAAAGTACCTACAATGTATTATCCAGTCCCTCCTTCCCTGTCACACAAAATAAAGAAATATGTAGGGGTAGATAACGGCCCGTCCGCCGACACAGTGGGCAGTTGTGGTGGCGATCTCTTGGACCAAAGACTAATATATACTTCACGTCATTGCTATACAAGATATCTGCGTTAAACCATCAAGATGATGATTGTAATTCCGAACAGAAGTACCGAGTTTGTGGTCTGTATTTTCATCTCTCTGGCGTGCTGCTATATCTCCGCGTCGGTTCCAAGTTGTAAAGTCTACCAATCCACTCATGTCGACTGTACATATCGAGATATGACGTCGGTACCCAGGCACTTGCCGTCATCAGCAACTCACCTGGACCTGTCCTACAACACATTCCGAACCTTTCGTCAAGAGACTTCGAAAATCTTCACTCACTGGAAGAGTTGACCATGTGGATTGCTGGCGATCTCCATATTGATTCTGGTACATTCGTTGGATTGCAGAGGCTGAGGTCGCTGAGATTCCTCGGCAACGGCTACCTTACATTTGGTAAGGAAACATTTAAACACCTCTCCAGCCTGCATACACTCGAAATTCCGATTAAGAGTGTCACACATATGCCAGAATACGTGTTCTCGAACCTGACCAATTTATCCAAGCTTTCAATTCGTGTACCTGCTCAGGTGAAAGCTGATTACACCCTTCTACCACCGTCGCTGTTGCGAGGCCTGCGATACTTAGAAGAATTCTCGTTTGACGGGTCGTCGTTGGCAAACTTATCAAGAGAATCATTTGCAGACTCGCAAAACCTTAAAAAAGTGCATATTGAGTTGTTATTTCTGGAGTGTGGGCAAATCGAAATATTGAATTCCTTAAAAAAACTTGAAACAGTGAGTTTTAATATGTTACATGTAAAAACAGTCTGTAATGTTACATTCTCAATTTTTCCAAGCTTAAAAGAAGTCTCATTCGATGGGATCATTATATATGATGATGCATTTCCAGTATTTGACTTTTCAAAGAATAATTTACATAAATTATATATCAAATTACCATCAGTGACTTATGAGGAAGCAAATCAACTTCCTCGTTTGTTGCTCAGTACTGTGTCTCAGTTGAAAATAACGGGCCATGTTGACCTTAGAACATTTGAGTACTTCCTCACTAGTCTACGCAATGTGAGCATTAATTTTCTCTCAGTGTATAGTGTAGGCCTATTTGATGAAAAATACCGATACAATATTACAGATACCACATTTGAAAGTCTTGCCGATAGTAACGTGCAAGAGATTTATATATATCGAAATCCACTGGACACAATCGCTGAAAAGTCCTTTCTATGTCTGGCTCAACTAAATACGTTTGCATATAGATCTCTGTTACCTTGGTGATGACGCCTTTGTATCACTTAATGGCTTGACGACCTTGACAACATTGATACTGACTAATAACAAGTTTCAAGTTTCAACCTTCTCATATCCACCATATCAGGAATGAAAGACCTGAGAAATCTTGATGTCAGCAGAAATATGTTCGGAGGACAGATCGATGAATATGCGTTTGGGAAACATCAGGCCCTTACATCAATCAATCTAAGTGGTAACAGGTTTAGTTCTTTACGACAAAAGAGTTTTAGTTTACTTTTAAATTTGCAACATTTAGACTTATCTCAGAATAACATAAATCTGGTGCCCAATGGGGCTTTCCATACACTGAAAACTTTAAATAGCCTTCTGCTCTTTAACAACGAACTGTTTCATCAGGAAGATCCGGGTCAAAACAGGCACCCATTCGAGAACCTTACAAACCTCACTAACCTAACATTAACTGTGAAAAATTTAAATTTAGATAAAATAATCTATTTAGAAGACACACCACATCTCGAGAGTCTGCACATAGATGGTAATCAGGCTTTCAAACTCAGCTCTTCTCAGAAAATCTCCGACTTGAATATTTGACATGGTTAGCCGTTGAAAATATCAACTTCGAGAAACGGGATGAGGTTAGTGTGATACTTAACACTGAAGTGATAAATGTCCGACCTCGGGAATTTCTCACAAATCTGCTACTGCCATATAACAATTTTGACCAACTCAACTTCACAAGTTTGAATGACTTCAGAAACCTCGTGGAATTGTCTGTGGCAAATAACAAATTATCGGTCGTTCGAGGCACGCCTAATAAGTTAAACAAACTAGAAACACTTGATTTATCAGGGAATTTGATCACAGTTTTGTCTTCTGAAATTCTCACTATTTCCTCCTTGAGATTGTTAAAAGTCAACGGTAATCCTTTTGACTGCTCTTGTAAAATGAAACCGTTTAAAGATTGGTTGAGAAAAGATGAGAAATCCCTTGTATATTCAAATTATCTTTATATAGAGCGCAACACGTGTTCTTTACCCAAATCAAAATATGGCATTCCCGTTAATGCGGTGGACCTTGGCCTCGAATGCAATTTAGCATTGATTATTTCAGTACCACTGACATGTTTCATCGTTATCGTGATAATTGCCGTAGCATTGGTTAGGCGGTTTCATTGGCACATGCGCTTTGCGTACTTCCACATTAAACTGAGACTGGGTGGATACCAGCTCCAAATCAATGATGAGGAACAACCAATTAATAAACGATATGACGCATTTGTTGTGTACAACCAACATGACAGCGACTGGGTCATACATGAATTGGTCCCCCATCTGGAGAACATTGACCCGCCTAATAACTACAAACTCTGCATACACGAACGGGACTTTTTACCCGGTAACGATATTTTTGAAAACATTCTTGATAGTATCGAGCAGAGCAAGAAAACCATGCTGATACTGTCACCAGGTTTTGCTGCCAGTGAATGGTGTTACTTTGAAATGAGGATGGCACAGAGTTGTCTATTTGAAGAAAAACGAGATATTATTGTAATGGTATCACTGAAAAAAATCCCTGATGATGATATGCCTCGTATTTTACGTAACATCCTGCTGACCAAAAGCTACCTGGAGTGGCCAGAAAATGGAATGGGTAGGAGGCTGTTCTGGGAAAAGTTGAAAGTCGCACTGAGATCAGACAGCAGAGTGAACAGAGTAGCCGCACTGTGAAAAGAGACTTTGTGTTTGGAGCTTTAGCTTTTGGCGGAAAAAATAAAGATAGAGAAAATACCTATAATTAGATAAACCATTGATATCGGTAGTTATATAAGTAGAATCTTAAATAAAACACAAAGAATCAAGCAGATACAATTGGTGTATTTTGAAGATGTCAGAGCTTTGACGTCTTGAGATTTAATGAAAAATCAATACATTTCATACTTGCCACAGGCTTTGAACTAAATCAGGAGTATACATTTATACCTATTACCTGTAATGTGATTTCTTCTTAACTATTTTAAATTTGTACTGATCGCTATTAGAAAGTAGCAAAGTAATAATTATTTGTTGTTGATTTTAAAATAGTTACTGAAGCCAGCAGACGGCATTTCATGCATGTTTTGTATGTATGTACGTACGTACAAAACCAGAAAGAATTTTATGGATTCAAAACCAGAAATGACAATTCCCTATATCGCTGGTACAATGACTCTGTATTATGCTATGGTCATTATTCACAAAATGATGACAGAACTAGCAGCATTGAAATTTTCCAGATTTCCTTTTTATTCCTGGTTCATAGCTGGGTTATTGAACCACTCGTTTTTAAGAGCGGGTATTTTGCTGAGCAGTCCTTTCTCTTGAAGTCATTGCTAGGAACTAGGTGCCGTACGTTGTGAGTTTGAATCCCATCACGCATTTACTGAAATTTTTCATGCGCAAAGGGAAACCTGTTTTCCTTAAAGCCACAGTAGTTGTGAATTTAATGTATTATTTTCCTGATTTTATTTTCAAACCAAAGTTGGTTCGTGTAAATGTGCTAATTGAAGGACATGTATAGAAGTATCATGCTCGCTGATTTGGACATTGCCACACGTTTTTTAAATGTTTGACAATAAATGAGTGCCGCACTTGTGAAATAACGCCCTCATGGAGAGTACAAAAAATGTAGTAGTTCGTGCACAGATGCATCGTTATCATCCAAGAAACAAGCATAATGCTATTTACTTGAATGCACAACACACGATGGTTGACATTTTGTTGTTGTAATCTGTAATTTCTCTGTCATGTGATCAGTTTTCGAATGTATATGCCACTTTCGACACTTATGACAGTGCTTAACACTTTTTCAGAGTTTAATGGGTCTTATTCAAAGAAAACTCTTGGAAACCGTTGGATATTTTGAGATTGGATCATTACACATTTGCAGCTGTTGTGGCTGTAATATCATTCCACTACTGCAAAATATCAAAAGATAGTGACGATTTCACGCTTGGGCCCAAAATGACATGGCATGTGTTCATTTAAGCTAGCTTGGTATTGGCCAGTCCCTGCGAGACAAATACCTTTGTTTGACCACAGGCGGCCCAATCACTATATAAGCTTATTATCGAGTTTTTCTCAGTTTTCTCTGTCACTGTCAGCCCCTCTCCTTTTCTTCATGCTCTGACTGATCGTAGTAAAATAAATGACTGTATAGCTAACCTATAGCCTCTTGACTCTTTATTATTTTACACCCCATTACAAGGACGTTTATCTCTCGTATACACATCTTGTAATTATTTATAGTCAACACAACTAATTATGCTAATCCGGGACTTATCAAGGGTTGGCCAACATTGCAAAGATAGAGATGTAAATGCAAAGGAGAAGGTATGAAGATCTTGGGAAACATATCCCGAGGACGTCCGTAAACCTAGTGGACGCTTATATATTCATGATATGCGCAAACAAACACTGCTCATTATTCAAAAATAAACGGGAAGTTGGATCGAAAGGAACGCTGGAAACGCGCATGCTTTTCGTTGCCAAGCGCCAAATTCAAACATAACTGAATAGACATTGTCCTGCTCCATGTAACAAATGCCACGCAGAAAGTATCGACCGACCAAGCAGAAAAAGATCGCCGGAGTTGCCGTTTTATGAGTTTTTCAACAAAATTATATAGATGTATGTTTCACGTCGTCGTTTTCTGGGAGTGTATATACCAAGTATGATTTACAAGACGCGTCGTGATAAAAGGCACTGTGGTGATACATTAGCAACAGCACGCACTGGAGAATTTTTGTCAGCACTGTGAATTTTTAAAGCCAGTTACCGTCATTTCTCTGCACTCGCTATTCCATTTCTTCTGGTAACATATCGTAATTTGTCTCAGAGTACGTACCAGCAACAGGCCTTTGACGTCAAAGTCGGTTGTTTCCCGATATACGGTAGCAAGCTCATGACTAGATTGACTCTACGGCGTCATAGAGTTAATCTCACCGGTTACTTTTTCGCCTAATAAAAGAGAGTTGGTCGCTAAATGGAGCTAGAATACTAATCGCTACTAGTCTAAGGAATTCATCGATTTTTCAATCGCCCCTTATGCTGTTCGTGTACACTTCCCGTAAGAAGCGGCGCACGGGCTATAAAACTTCGTTTGTACTGTTAGGCTAGCAGTGGGTCCATATAGCTGTGGTATTTTCGAACGGGATTCGTGACTTTTACGGCTGGTTTTGACTTCTACCTCTTTAACCCCGTCACCACAGCCATGGAACGTCCATGTTCTGCCCGACAGCACGCTTGTTGCAACTTTGTTCGTCGATATTTCGAAAAGTTTCGACCCAAATTGCAACTTCAGACATTCATCGACAGCTTGATTATTAGGGGCCTAGCAAGACCAGGAATTAGCTCAAAAATCACCAAACTATCGCCGTTTTCTCAGCTTTTTTCCGACATGACTACTCGCAAACCGTTCTTTTTCTGGCGTACAAGCGATGGACGAGGCTCAGTGTAGCCCTCATTAAATTCACATGAGCGGTGACCTCGCAACTTTGAAACACAAACTGACATCACCGATGATGTCGGCTACTACTTAGACCTGTGAGAATTTTTCCAGCACTGTAATTTTAAACCAGTCACCGTGATTTCTATTCACTCGCTATTATCTCCATGTCTGCCGGTAATGTATCGTTATAGAGAAGTTAAGTTACACGTAATTACATTCCATCATCAGTATGTTAGTGTCTGTGTCACTTGATAACTAGACGTCACGTACGTGCAGACGTTCGGAACGAAAAACAACACCTCTACACGTACAAAATGTGGTCATAATTACGTGTAGTATTTGTTTAGATATTCTTGATGATATCCGCGAATTTAGACAGGAAACCTTGTAAACTATCATTGTAAACATCTTTGGTATCATAATATTTCGTAGAGTTTTGCACCAGCGCAAGAAGTACTTGCTATATGATTTCCTTACATGAACGAATGTTGTTGTCTCACTCCACTTGTTTTCTGACGCCGCCCCAAAGATTTCTCCAAACCACATAATAACTGTATCAAAGAAATCGGCCGATTTAATTCGAGGACACAACGAGCTAGAACATTTCTGTCATAGACAAATTAATGGTTCTTAAACTTAAACGAATTTCCCATGTTCCTGAGAAAAAATACGCACAGCTAAACTGAAAGGCAGACAAAACCTTAGCAACACCACCCGATTGAGAGAACCACTCTTAACCACATGAACTTTGACCCTTGTCAAAATCAGACTTGTCCCTGGGAAATATGTTTACAAGTTTGCCCACATATAAACAACGTAAAGGTCAAAGGTTTCAACTTCCGACTTCCTGCTTTACGGACGTCCTCATGCCATGAACTGCACGCAAGGCACTGGCAGGGTTTGCACTGTTCGCGACCATTTAAACGCTTGAAATTAGAGTAGCTGGCTCTCCTCGGCCATCGAAATACATTGGCTGCAGTAAATTTTGGATAAATGGTCATGACTGGCCGCAATTTGGTAATTTCTGGACACATTTCAGGAGAGCTTCTTACCTTCCCGTTTTAGTAACCTTTCCTATCTTTCGCGATGTTGACTAACCCATAAAATCCCTGATAAGCCCACGGATTAGCATAATTAGTCATGTTGACTAATTAATTACAAGATGTGTGTATATGAGAGATAAACGTCCTTGTAATGGAGTGTAAAATAAATAAAGAGTCAAGAGGCTAGGTTAGGCTATATAGTAATTTATTTTTATGAAGAAAAGGATAAGAACTGATAGAGAAAACTGAGAAAAACTCAATAATAAGCTTCTTAATAGTGATTGGGCC
The DNA here is from genome assembly GCF_041260155.1 of Ptychodera flava. Lineage (NCBI taxonomy): Eukaryota > Metazoa > Hemichordata > Enteropneusta > Ptychoderidae > Ptychodera > Ptychodera flava. The sequence continues at coordinate 24,761,559 of NC_091945.1, read as the reverse complement.
GCCTGTGGTTTGACTAGGTCAGAAAAACCTCCGAGTAATAATAATATTGTTATAATTGCCATTGGTTTTCTAGGGATTCGATGTCAATGATTAAAAACGTGTGAAGTATCACCCTTTGTTTGGACTAATACCGTTTACATTGACAAAACTACTTGGATCGATGTCTCCTCACCTCAGCTCTCATATATTTACTAATTTGATTTCCGAAGTTCTAAAATGTAACACATCGCAATTTTATGAGTTTATTTGACTCATTACACAATGTACACTCTTTGGCACTATGTCAGAATCACACTGGAATAGTTTCACTACCTGCATGTTTGATTGACCATCTGCATCCTGTCACCTTGGGACAGTAACGCCTAAAGTGTATGGAAGGGATTATCCAGTCCTATCTTCCCGTAACACAAAATAAGGAAGAATGTATAGGCGTAAATCACGGCCTGTCTGCTGAACACAGTGGACAGTTGCGATGGCAATCTCATGGATGACAGGCGAATATACTTGCGTATGACATTGCTAAACAGGATCTGCGTTGTATGCCAGAGAGTAATCAGGGGAAAATCTATGAAGAAGATGATAATAATTGTTTACACCTTCTCTTGACAAAGTACCATTTCCTTCACTTACCTGATTGCATGACTCTTATTAACCACGCGCATTTTACTATCTCTTCCAAAGGAGCTACGGCCGTGTAAATTCACATAAAATTGTACTGCCAGAAAGAAATATCTTAATGGAAGAATGATTATCAAGATAATGAAAACTCTGAATGTTATGTCTTGAAAAAGATTTGTTACTGTAGACGAAAGGAGAATTGTTTACACGTATAATGCCCATTTATTGTTTACCTTGAAGCATTTAATTCATACACAAATGTATGAACCTCATCAAGGAAAGTGTCAGTTTAACAGAAATATCATACAGAAAGTGATATGGACAATAGCATTTTGTAAACCATTCTAGCCAAATCAATATCGTACAGTTTCAGTAAAATGAAATATGAATAGCATCAATGTGTCAAATATTATTTCCAAGCTTCGGATATGCATAGGTAAGAGTTTCTCGTACACGTTTTTTTTAAAACTTCCAGCCTACCAGTATTTGAGTAGCAAACCCTATTAGCATGGATCATACTGTGGACCATTTCATTTAACCGGAATTTATTTTAGCTGAAAACAGATTTTCAATGTTTCGCCGTGATCTTATTTTCACTTCGTCTAGTCTGGCTACATGCAAAGTACAGGAAATAAAAATTCACTTGGATTTTATTTTAGCGGAAAAAAGTTCCCGCGAAAATAGCGAAAATAAATTCCAAGCGAAAATAAAGTATTCCACAGGTATTCGATTTAAAGCTTGAGTTATGAATGGTTTATCATCTGCCTGTATCTGTGTGCGTGCGTCTGTGGGTACTACCCACAGCATACACATAGAAGCTTCCGTATCATCTGTCCCCACAATGTTTAGTGGAGAGGCGTAGGCTGAATATATTTATGGAAATGAATATGAACATATACAAATATGTACAGTCCACTACAAGAAACGAATCCCTATCGTTGGTACAGTGACTTGGTATTTTCGTTATGGTCAGTTTTCGCAAAATAATGACGAAACTAGCAGCACTGAATTTTTGCAGATTTCCATTTTTTCCTGGTAAAGAACGGTAACATGATTTACAATGTTTTTTTTTCATCTAAGAAGGGAAGCCTGTATTCCTTAATTTCAATCCATTGCTATCATAAGATGGAGAGACCATAGACCCAAATTGACAAGGCGTTGTATTGCCCAGTCAATGCAAGGCAAATACTTTTGTATGACAAAGTCGGAAAAACCTCAGAAAATTAATATTGTTGACAGGTATAATTGCCTTCGTTGTCTAGGGATTTGGATTTCGACGACTAAGAAATAAGAAAAGTAGTATCACGCTTGTTTGGACTAAAACCGTTTACATCGACAACACACTTTGGATCGATGTCACCTCAGCTCACCTCATTGCAGTTTGCAATTTTAATTCTGAAGTTCCGCAATTCAATACATCGTCAAAATTTATGAGTTTTTTTTACCTTGTTACACAATGTACACTATTTTGCATTATGTCATAAACACGTTTGAATAGTTTCACTACCCTTTCACTGGCATGTTTGATTGGCCATCGATCTGCATCCTGTCGCATTTTGGTAGCAACGCCTACAAGTACCTACAATGCATTATCCAGTCCCTTCTTCCCTCTCACGCAAAATAAAGAAATATGTAGGGGTAGATAACGGCCCATCTGCTGAACACAGTGGGCAGTAGAGGTGGCGATCTCGTGGACCAAACACCAATATATACTTCAGGTCATTGCTATACAAGATCTGCGTTAAACCATCAAGATGATGCTTCAAATTCCGAACAGAAGTGCCGACTTTTTGGTCTGTATTTTCATCTTTCTGGCGTGCTGCTATATGTCCGCATCGGTTCCAAGTTGTAAAGTTTACCAATCCACTCATGTCGACTGTACATATCGAGATTTGACGTCGGTACCAAGGCACTTGCCGTCATCAGCAACTCACCTGGACCTGTCCTACAATCACATCCCGAACCTTTCGCCGAGAGACTTCGAAAATCTTCACTCACTGGAAGAGTTGACCATGTGGATTTCTGTCGATCTCCATATTGATTCTGGTACATTCGTTGGATTGCAGAGGCTGAGGTCGCTGAGATTCCTCGGCAACGGCTACCTTACATTTGGTAAGGAAACATTTAAACACCTCTCCAGCCTGCAAACACTCGAAATTCCGATTAAGAGTGTCACACATATGCCAGAATACGTGTTCTCGAACCTGACCAATTTATCCAAGCTTTCAATACGTGTACCTGCTCAGATACCATCGTCACTGTTTCGAGGCCTGCGATACTTAGAAGAATTGTCCTTTGACGGATCGTCGTTGGCAAACTTATCTAGAGAATCATTTGCAGACTCGCAAAACCTTAAAACAGTGCATATTGAGTTGTATATCTGGAGTGTGGGCAATTCGAAATATTGAATTCTTTAAAAAAACTTGAAACAGTGAGTTTTAATATGTTGGATATAAAAACAGTCTGTAATGTTACCTTCTCAATTTTTCCAAGTCTAAAAGAAGTCTCATTTGATGGGATCATTATATATGATGATGCATTTCCAGTATTCGACTTTTCAAAGAATAATTTACATAAATTATATATCAATTTACCATCAGTGACTTATGAGGAAGCGAATCAACTTCCTCGTTTGTTGCTAAGTACTGTGTCTCAGTTGAAAATAACGGGCAATGTTGACCTTAGAACATTTGAGTACTTCATCACTAGTCTACGCAATGTGAGCATTAATTTTCTCTCAGTGTACAGTGTAGGCCTATTTGATGAAAACTACCGATACAATATTACAGATACCACATTTGAAAGTCTTGCCGATAGTAACCTGCAAGAGATTTATATATATCGAAATCCACTGGAAACAATCGCTGAAAAGTCCTTTCTGTGGCTGGCTCAACTAAAAAAATTGCATATAGACCTCTGTAACCTTGGTGATGACGCCTTCGTATCACTTAATGGCTTGACGACCTTGACAACATTGATACTGACTAATAACAAGTTTCAAAGTTTCACACATCTCTTATCCGCGATATCAGAAATGAAAAACTGAGAAATCTTGATGTCAGCAGAAATATGTTCGGAGGACAGATCGATGAATATGCGTTTGCGAAACATCAGGCCCTTACATCAATCAATCTAAGTGGTAACAGGTTTAGTTCTATACGACGAAAGAGTTTTAGTTTACTTTTAAATTTGCAACATTTAGACTTATCTCAGAATAACATAAATCTGGTGCCCAATGGGGCTTTCCATACACTAAAACTTTAATAGCCTTCTGCTCTTTGACAACGAACTGTTTCATCAGGAAGATAATGGCCTAAACAGGCACCCATTCGAGAACCTTACAACCTCACTAACCTGACATTAAGCGTGAAAAATTTAAATTTAGTTAATATCATCTATCTAGAAGACACACCACACCTCGAGAGTCTGCACATAGATGGTAATCAGGCTTTCAAAGCTCAGCTCTTCTCAGAAAACCTCCGACTTGAATATTTGACACGGTTAGTCGTTCAAAACATCAATTTCAATAAAAGGGACGGGTTAGGTGTGATACTTAACACTGAAGTAATAAATGTCCATCCCAGCGAATTTCTCAGAAATCTGCTTCTACCACATAACAATTTTGACCAACTCAACTTCACAAGTTTGAATGACTTCAGAAACCTCGTAGAATTGTCTGTTGCAAATAACAAATTATCGGTCGTTCGAGGCACGCCTAATAAGTTAAATAAACTAGAAACACTTGATTTATCTGGGAATTTGATCACAGTTTTGTCTTCTGAAATTCTCACTCCTCTTTCCTCGTTGAGATTGTTAAAAGTTCACGGCAATCCTTTCGATTGCTCTTGTAAAATGAAATCCTTTAAAGGTTGGTTGAGAAAAGATGAGAAATCCCTTGTATATTCAAATTATCTTTATATTGAGCGCAACACGTGTTCTTTACCGAAATCGAAATATGGCATTCCCGTTGATGCGGTGGACCTTGGCCTCGGATGCAATTTAGCATTGAAAATTTCAGTACCACTGACATGTTTCATCGTTATCGTGGTAATTGCTGTAGCATCGGTTAGGCAGTTTCACTGGCACATGCGCTTTGCGTACTTCCACATAAAACTGAGACTGGGTGGATATCAGCTCCAAATCAATGACGAGGAACAACCAATCAATAAACGATATGACGCATTTGTTGTGTACAACCAACATGACAGCGACTGGGTCATACATGAATTGGTCCCCCATCTGGAGAACATTGATCCGCCTAACTTCAAACTCTGCATACACGAACGGGACTTTTTACCCGGTTACGATATTTTTGAAAACATTCTTGATAGTATCGAGCAGAGCAAGAAAACCATGCTGATACTGTCTCCAGATTTTGCTGCGAGTGAATGGTGTTACTTTGAAATGAGAATGGCACAGAGTTGTCTATTTGAAGAGAAACGAGATATTATTGTAAGGTATCACTGAAAAGAATCCCTGATGATGATATGCCTCGTATTTTACGTAACATCCTGCTGACTAAAAGCTATCTCGAGTGGCCTGAAAATGAAATGGGTAGGAGGCTGTTCTGGGAGAAATTGAAAGTCGCACTGAGATCAGACAGCAGAGTGAACAGAGTAGCCGCACTGTGAAAAGAGACTTTGTGTTTGGAAGCTTTAGCTTTTGGCGGAAAAAATGAAGATAGAAAAAATACCTATAATTAGATAAACCATTGATATCGGTAGTTATATAAGTAGAATCTTAAATAAAACACAAAGAATCAAGCAGATGCAATTGGTGTATTTTGAAGATGTCAGAGCTTTGACTTCTTGAGATTTAATGAAAAATCAATACATTTCACACTTACCACAGGATTTGAACTAAATCAGGAGTATACATTTATACCTATTACCTGTAATGTGATTTCTTCTTAACTATTTTAAATTTGTACTGATTACTATTAGATAGTAGCAAAGTAAATAATTATTTGTTGTTAATTTTAAAACAGTTACTGAAGCCAGCAGACGGTATTTCATACATATTTTGTATGTATGTATGTATGTATGTATGTATGTATGTATGTATGTATGTATGTATGTATGTATGTATGTATGTATGTATGTATGTATGTAGGTAGGTAGGTAGGTAGGTAGGTAGGTAGGTAGGTAGGTAGGTAGGTAGGTAGGTAGGTAGGTAGGTAGGTAGGTAGGTAGGTAGGTAGGTAGGTATGTATGTATGTATGTATGTATGTATGTATGTATGTATGTATGTATGTATGTATGTATGTATGTATGTATGTATGTATGTATGTATGTATGTATGTATGTATGTATGTATGTATGTATGTATGTATGTATGTATGTATGTGTGTATGTGTGTATGTATGTATGTATGTATGTATGTATGTATGTATGTATGTATGTATGTATGTATGTATGTATGTATGTACAGGCATGGACATTATGTACAGAGTTCATTAGCACAGATTTGTCATTTCAATGGTAATTTTCATTCATAATATGTCTTGCGTTGTTCTTTCATGATACACTTTAAAACACTTTAATGACTTGAATTTTATAAATGAATGTGAGTATAACGGTGAAATAAATCTTTTGTGTGAATTTATCTACATTGACTGTGTTGACTGTTGTATATGAATAATGTAATGGAGAGAGAGAGACAGAGAGAGACAGAGAGACAGAGACAGAGAGACAGAGACAGAGACAGAGAGACAGACAGAGACAGACAGACAGACAAACAGACAGACAGACAGACAGACAGAGACCGAAAGAGGATAAGAGAGGTTATGAAAAGCACTGTATATTACAAGAGAACTTTTCACATCCTTAAAGAGATTGCAGATCGAATGGTCGCTGTCGCATTGGAATTTTGCGTTGGTGCTGATTTCACTGAGTCGTTTTGGATGAGCGATGGTGATTTTGAAGTGTTGTCATTCAATATTCCTCGTGATTCTAAAGGCTTATTGAGCGCTGAGAGAAAAAGTCACCCACACTTTAATTACTATGTAAACATCACACAATATACCAGGTACATGCAGAGCAACATTCCCGAAAAGGTAATAAAATGATATTTTCTACAGAGGTTAGTGTTTCTTATCAGTGTCAGAATAAGTTTAGAATAAGTTTACAATGTTGTCGGTCGATAACATTGATTGTACAAACCAGATATTACTTTTTAAGGCAGAAAACCATGTCTTTGATGTCATCAACATATTACGGCTCATACCGTTGACGGCTGGTGCTGTAAAATCCAGAGTCCATGCATTTAAACAATATATAGACGAGGTTATGTAATCTGAACTTGATGACTATTTTAACTAGGGATGGACCATTATGTCTTTGGAGAGGGTTGTCAATTTTGTTCTGTGTTCCTCAGCTTTCTCCAATTTTGTGAGGCATGCATGCCTTTCGCTTTAAATTACATAACTTTTCGGCCCTCCTTCATGAGAATGTTGTCTTTTAAAAAGCAGCGTGGTTGCAAAAAAACTTTTCATCAATTTTCGCCGTGTACATTTTTTACCACTCTAGACGAACCCCTCCGAAAGTTTAACGGTCGCTCAACTTAATCATAAAAACAAACCTGTGCTGTCGTAAAATATCACCACATTCCTTTTAAATTATTTATGGTATCATTGAAACTAAAGTTATCAAATTTCTTTAAATTTTTGGCGGAATTTAATATCCCAGTTCTCTTTTTTATTTTTTGAGGGGATTAAATATAAAGGAAACGTTTATTTGTTACAGAGGGATTCTGCTCGTCAGCAGTGTAGTCTGCAATAATGTTTACTTACATATCCAACGATAAAGCTGTTATGTTTGGTTGAGAACTTACATCAGGCAAGATATTTCACTGGTGAAATACTAATATTCACTTCAGGAAAATGTATAAGTAAGTATTGTCGGACTATGCCAATCAAATGTTAGTAACTCATTACCAGTGAACATATCATTGTCCTAAAACTGCGCACCATGTACCATCATCAATTGCCTTCAGTGATCTTCAGCTAGCTTGCCATATTACATATTCAATTGCACTGTGATATTTGTGACAGATACAGCACAATCTGGCAGCTGTGTTGTTAGCTACCATGAATATTCTGTATGCCCAGTACAAGAACATCAAAAGCACAAGCACTCAGCTGCCGAGGCACCAGGGCCTTCGGGCAGAAGATGGTGGAAGAGATGCTGTAAGTGTGATCGTTTCTGTGTTGTCAAACAAATAGTCAAGTAAAACTGATCTAAACACCCAGCTGCTGTAACTTTTGACATTAAGTCAATTATTTTCTCCACCATTAACCATTGTTTCTTAGGTCTATGCAAATAGCATGTCGCAATATCTAGAATTCAACTAGTCCATCTTGCGCGCGCGCGCGCGCGCGCGTGTGTGTGTGTGTGTGTGTGTGTGTGAAGACCTCTAAGTGGTCCCTGACTTCAAAGTGGTCCCCGTAGTTGTAATTGAACTGAAATTTTACGCAGTCCAGGGATTTTTCCATTCCTATATTTGCATAAAGTTGTTAAACTTTGTAACATTGTCAATACTAATCTGTTATTTTGGTCCTTTTTGATATATGCGCTCACTTTTATTACTTTTTCTAAATTCCGATGCATTTTACCAGCCCAAACTGCGCGTCCATTTTTTCACCTGGTTAGGGTGTCTCATATTAGCATCATGGGAGATTGCGCTCCACATGGCACGGTCGAGACTAGCGACCGCGACCCACCGATCACTGTACGGATATGCGGATGTCCATATGGCCTAGCAGTTTACTGAGTGAGTACCAGCTCAAACAGTCATTAATTTCAATGTTGTTGCTCGACGTTATATTTCATACTCGCATACAGGCGTTCTGTTTACTGGGTAGCTCTGCATGGCAGGCCGAGTGTTACCGGCGTTATACGGCCTCCCACCACATGTGTTGGGAGGTCGTATAACGCCGCGCCGCTACGAACACACAGCCCTGCCATATGGCCATGCAGAGCTACGTTCCGACCATTGTTCCGACGTTCTGTTCCGTAGACTTTTACGGAACAGAACATCGGAACGTAGCATAAACTACACTTATACAAACTATCCAGTAAACAGAACGCCTGTGTGCGAGTGCTGATTGTCTTCGTCCAAAATCAAATTACACTGTGAACTTACACAGAAACATCGCACAATGAATGATGGCCCTGCGTACGATGCTGTGTTTCCGGCGTTATATAACGCAGAGCTAGAACTGCTGTACCTCTCTCGGGGGGGAGGGGGAAGTACTTGTTCAGAGAAGTGGTAGGGGGGGGGGTAACTCCATGGCTAATTGTACGGGGGGGGGGCTCCGCACGAACATGGAAACCCAAACTGTTGTGATACCAGTTTTGAGCAAAAAACCCTACCCTTTCTGATACCTAGTTGTGGAAACGCAGCTATCTCTTGGCGGGGTAGCGTGAGTTGCTATGTGAGTGGCGGGGTTGACCTTTGACCCGCATAGCAACTCACGCTACCCCGCCAACAGATAGCTGCGTTTCCACAGCTATCTGATACCACAAGGGTCAATCCTAGGTCCGTTGTTATTTTTGCTTTTTATTAATGATTTATCATTATGTGCCGATACTCCAACTTTACACATGTATGCTGATGATCAAAACTTACAGGCAAGTGGAAAATCTATTGATGATGTTATTGAAAAAATGAATAATTCAGTTTTGCCAATTTCCAATTGGATAACGGCAAATTCAATGTGCATTAATGTCAGCAAAACAAAGTATCTTCTGGTAACGACTTCTCACAAGTTGAATAGTTTAAAAGAGTCAAACCAATCGTTGTCTATTTGTATTAATGAAACTGAAATTTCTCGTAGCAATCACGGAAAAATATTAGGAGTAACTATTGATGAATGCTTATCATGGAACGACCATATAGAATTTCTTTGTAAGACTCTTAGTAAGAGAATAAGTCTTTTGTTAAGATTACGTCCTTTTATTCCGATGAACCATCGTCTTGTTTTGTATAATGGATTAATTCAGAGCACTATTGACTATTGTTGTGTAATATGGGGAAATACCACAGCAAAAAATCTTGACAAAATTTTCATATTACAAAAGAGAGCGTTACGTATTCTGTTTGAATTGCCCAATGATTACCCTTCAGTCAGTTTGTTTTCTTCGTTAAATGTCATGTCTGTTAGACAAAGAGTTGTATACTTTATGGCAATGTTAACTTTCAGGTGTATGACTGGCAGTGCTCCACATTATCTGTCGGATTTATTTGTATTTCAGAGTAATGTCCATTATTATCAAACGCGCTCGGTTTCTCGACAGGATTGTTATATTCCGAAATCTGCTTTGAATATTGGACAACGGAGTTTTCATTATCGTGCAACTAAATTATGGAATTCACTGCCAAATGATATTAGATTAGCTTCGACTATTGGAAATTTCAAGGTGCTTCTAAAAGAATATATAACAAAGAACATTCTGCTGTAATCTTATTTATTTATTTTTGCCAGTTTTGTGACTTGTTAATTATCGAGCCCTGGTGAAAATTACTCATTTGAGTAACTCGGACGCTCATTAAAAGTGTAAATAAATAAATAAATACCATACGTATACAGATACGACTCACTCGCCTTGCGTACCAGGGGTACCAACAGTCAAACCGACAGATATATTGATGGTAGATCTGGGATGTAGATACATGGGTTTCCAGTGTTGACAGCATGATTTTTTAACAAATGTCAGTTTGTGTTTAAAACCGGACCCTTTCTCATACCAACACCTCGTGAAAAGTATACCCTTTCTGATACCAAACAGTGCAAAAAAAACTACCCCTTTCGCGCGGACCCTCCCCGTATAGCCATCTATGGGAGTTTACCCCCCGGGGGTGTGCGGCCGCAGGTATAAACCCAGGGCCCATTTTAGACCTAAAATCTCGTTGTTTTAGGACCCCATTTTAGACCTTTATGACCTTTGACCCAGGTCAACAGTCATAGCGTCAACATTTTTAAAACGGAAAAAGCATGTATTTGCCCCGGCAAAGCCTACCACTGTAAGCTTATACTGCGTTTAGAGCTATTTTGTTGCTGGCCAAGCCATGATTCCGAAAAATCATGAGGAAATACCAACAAATTTTGTGAAAGAAAATGCCTTTCACTCTCACCAAATTTTGGTCCAGCTTCTGCAAATTATCAGTTATCTGCAGTAGTCTGAGTGGTGTTTTTTTTAAATTACAAGTCACAACAAACCTCGCTGTTTGTCTGTAAAGCAATACTAACTTCATATGGCCATGGTCAACCTGAATAATACTAGGAGCAGTAGAGCCACTTTGTTTGGGTATTTTCTATTGGGCAAAAATCTGCCATATGTAGAGTTCTGACAAATCAGTGACAATGTTTTAAAACAAAGTCCATATTTACTTTAAACCAGGGGGTCTCTGTAATGGTTCCCGTGCCGCAGAAAAGATATCCATGCTTATTGAGTGCAGCTCAGAACCCTGCTAGCGAGATGGGAACAGACTGTTGAAATTTGTTCTTGTGTGGCACTCAAACTTCAACCCCATTTTAGACCATGGTTTACAGTGGAATTGACCCCCCCCCCCTATTTTGGACCAAGTTGCTGAAATACCCACCCCATTGGGCGGCGCATGTTCATATTGGCAAGTAATAGAAGTGACCCCCCTCCTGACTGCTCTTTGCCAACTTAGATTTTTTTTACCTGTCCGTGGTATTTTGGGGAAAGGGTTTTAAACACAGTTTGTCAGGAATTTATGATGATACTTGAAAGAATAGAAATATACTCCAACACCCGACCCTGGCCCACTAAGCCCCAAGGCTGTATCATGCACGCACAGAAAAGCAAATTTAGCACTTGGAGGCAGCCATATTGTCTAGTTTCCATGTGTTGAGTTTGTACTCTACATGCCTTGACATTGTTTTCATTGTAACTAAGGTCATTCCACATCATTGGTACAACGTACATTTCAGTGACTTTGAATGACAAAGTTCTTTTACGTCAAGGACTAGCTGTGTCATCAGTCTTAACTGATGTCTAGCTGTTAATTCAAGCTGACAATCTAAACTGAATACAAGACATGGAATTTGTGTCCATACACTTTTGTAATATATTGTGGTTTCAGTCGGATTTGAACTCACAACGTATAGCACCAGTCACCTAGCGCAGAAGCCATAGATAAAACCGCTGAGCCAAATCCCCAATCTCAGCCTCATGTGTGATTCAGCACACAATTTGAGTCTACGGTTACACCTATAGTGTACTCATTTATGTATTTTGTTATGTCTCCATTTCAATACTTACCGTAGTCATAATTTTACATATGTGCTTATAATGAACAGACCTGCTTTGAGTCGGTTTTTAGCTCATATTTGGTGTGTATATAAATACCAAAAGAGATTATATTTGTGTTTCTTTCTTAATTTGCATACATTTTATCTTCTGATAATGATGACTGGTTTGATTTGCTTACTGGTAATAAATTTTTCAATTTTAATCTCTCCAGATAACAGAGTTCTTGGAAATGATGTGGAAAGATCAGAGTTATCACTGCTTGCTGATTTGGACCATGCCTACACGTTTTAACAGGCTGAATAATAAACTGGTGACGTACTCAAAATTGGCGACCAACAGAAAATAAAAAAAAAACAGTATTTCCCCGCACATACACACCATGATCATACCAGTAACAAACATGATGCCATTTACTTAATGCACAACACACGAATGCCAACTATTTGTTGTAATCTTTATTTTCCTGTCATATGATTATTAGTCCCCAAGGACACCGTCCTGGGGGACTTATAGGTTTGGTCATGTCCGTGCGTCCGTCCGTCCGTGCGTGTGTCCGTCCGTCCATTCACACAGATATCTCAGAGACGCCTGGAGCGATTTTGTTCAAACTTGATACAAGGATAATACCCTACCTCATACAGATGCACGTCAATTTGTTTCACAATGTGATCAAATTTGGCCGTGTTAGAGGACTTTTTAGTTTACACCTCCATAGACTCCCATGTATAAGGCAGCTCTCCATAGACTCCCATGTATAAAGCCAAGAAAAATAAAAATTTAGTTTCTCATCGTATTCATATTGCAAAAGGATGCAGTGACACAGTTTTTAGTCCCCACAGATAAAGTCCAGGGGCTTATAGATTGGGACATATCCGTCCGTTCACCCATCCGTTCACCATCCGTTCACACAGATATCTAGACACTTTGACAAAATGTCACGTGACCTTGGTGACCTTTGACGTCAAATATACATATTTGTCCATAACTCAGTAACCACAAGTGCTAAACCTTTCATATATGGTATGATAGGACACCTTATGACGCCACATATTGTACCTCATTAATGATGTGCATTTCTAATTTTGAGCGAGCCAATAGAGCTAGAGGTCTGATTTTTGGTATATAGGGATAACTTAGCAATACAATTTTTTGACAAATGTCACGTGACCTCGTTGACCTTTGACCTTGATTATACATATATATGCACAACTCAGTAACCACAAGTTCTTTACGCCTCAATTTTGATAGGATAATAGACCTTAAGATGTCACATCTTGTACCTCATTTATTGTGCGCATATGTATTTCTTGGCTGGCCAATACAGCTAGAGGTCTGATCTTTTTTCCCGATTTAGAACCATAACTTAGACATGCCTCTTGTTTCAAATTTGGAACAATGACATAGACCTATGTGCCCATAGATCTGAACATATACACTCCAGTGATACTTCTTAATGACCACATTTCCCTGCCCCATCAAGACTAATAATCTCCTATTACAAGTGGGGACTACGTCATTGTCAATGACTTGTTTTTTTGAAATTCTCGGAAAATCTAAAATCATGTTAAAAGTTTGAATTTAAATGCTACTTCTTAGGCTATCGACAGTGTTGTACACTTTTTTGGTCTTTAATGTGTCTTACTTGAAGAAAACCCTTGGAAAACTGAGGATAATTTGAGATTGGTTTACAACACATTTGCTGCTGTATGGGGCTTTAAGGTTTGGCTGAATTTTTTACACCAAAACCCCTTGTCTGACAGCACTGATATTTGTTATACAGATTCATAGGGATGATCAAATTGTGAAATATTCAAATTTTGATAAATCCACAATTTTCTATTTTCAGGACAATTTTTAGCTCACATTTGGTGTATACATGTACGTATATTATACCAAAAAGAGTTTTTATGGTAGGTCAGCGGTGTCTACATTTATGTATGTTAGTATGTGTGCATGCTACCTTCGTGCACATCGAAAACTCAAAAACCGCAGCACTAACATTGTAGTATTTGGTGTACTGGTGCACCTGGGGTGGAGATGTGAATTTGTTCAAATGAAAGTGTCAGTCTTCAAAATATGATGATGAGGTAAAAAAGAAATGTGGTAGAAAACAGAGAAATCCAGCAAACGCTTAAACTCTGTAACGGCAGTCTAGATTTTGTTGAAACTCTGTATGCGGGATGTTTATGGTGATTTTCGTTAGTATTGTGGCGAAATTTTCATTTTTAGCTACTATACGATAGTCTTTTGAAGCTATTGGGATGGGTATCTGTCCGGCATCCGTTGTCAGTATGTATGTATGTCCGTTTGTGAGGCGTCCAGTCACTCAAATATCTTGATAACCGCAGTACTTACTGATTCGCTATTTGTTGCGTAGATGAAAAATATGATTTGAGAATATATTTTTTTTAATTTTTAGCTCACATTTGGTATACCAATGTGAGGTTATCATATAAGCTGAATCAGTTCATTTGCATCCGATTTGCATGTCTGTATGTCTGTATATTTGTGGGTATGTGCAGATGTATGTCCGTCACACACAAAGGCTCCCATACCGCCAAAGCTACCATCTCAGTATTTGGTGTATCAGGTAGATGCAGGGGTTGAGATGTGAATTTGCTCAAATGAACACATCAGTGTCAAAAATGTGCAAATGAGGTAAGAAAAAGTGAAATGCAGCAAATGTGCAGGAGGCATGCCAGTGAGAAACAGGCAAACTCCACTGATCTTGACTCATTTCTGTCATTGTTTATGAACCGTTACATATTAACAGACCAGCTGCAACCATAGACAGTAGATGGGGGAAGACAGTTTATACTAAACTAAGAGGGGCTTGTTTCTGCTATGCATGTTGCTAAAGTTGACCTCCAGTACCAAAAGTTAGACCTTAATTACTTTTGTCATTCTTGTTTTTCTGGTTTAAATATTTCTTGTTGTTTTTTCTGGTTGTACTGTGCAGAAATCATTGCCATAACATCAACGTAGAATTTTCCTCCACTGAACAGATAGAAACAACATTTATTGTTGATCATTGGTAACCCATACTGGTATATACCAATTCTGATCAAATTTGAGCGACACCGTATAATTGCGGTATTTTTTCTGAAACCACTCATCTGATTATTTTGAAAGTTGGTATACATGTTCCTCAGGATGACCTCAGTCAAGTTTATACAAATTGAATTGAAATTTTCATATTTGTAATTTTAGGGCAATTTTCCGAATTTTTGGTCAAAAATTTTTTTATTCAAAAACAACAAATCTGATAGCTTTGATATTTGGTATACAGGTTCCTCAGGTTGATGAAAATCAGTTTTATGAATATTGTGAAGATATGTCAAATTTTGTATTTTTCTCATTTTAAGTAAAATTTCTTCTTTTCAGAAACCGCTAGCCCAATTGCTCTCAAATTTGATTGGATGTTTACAAGGGTGTTACCCTTCTAATTGTTGAAGTTATGACAAAATTGGAAATATTACTGTTTTGGGGCAATTTTTGTCATTTTTGGTCAAAAATCTTAAAAAATATTTTCTTTTTAAAGCTCCTGGACAGACAACTTGTTCTCAAAATTACTTGTCTGATAGCTTTGTAATTTGGTACAAAAGTCCCGAGGGATGTTATTTGATAAATTTTCTGCTCAAAGTGTTGGGAGACCCCCAAATTTTTATATTTTAGGTAATTTTCTCAGTTTGTGACCTTAAATGACCTACACCAACCCAGGATATGTTGTGAGAGAGTTTCGAAGGCTGTGAACATAATTTTGTCATATTTAATATCAATTTGTAGTAAATTTGATCCAGAAACAAAGTTGAAGTAAATATTTTCATTGCGAACCAAATTTTTTCAACTTTTGCATGTTAAGACACATAAGAACTGATGAGAAATTAGGATCCAGGATAATTCCAGATGTTGTAATCCCCCCCCCCCCACAGTGGAAGGCATTTCGCTATCTGTAACTGATTTAAGTGTTGTTTACATTTGAATGATAGCACTCATAGCATTAATTAAAACATCCCCAAGGTTGTAAATACATTTCCTGTCAGCTGGTTTTATGTAAGGGGTGGAACATTTGATATTCAGGAGGGGGTAGGGGCTAGAAGATTGATGAGGTAGCATTACTTTTTACCAGATCCCTTGTACATTTTTTCCCACTCTTTATTTTTTCCCCACTCTCCCACCTTTTCTTTTTGTCAAGCTTCTCTGGCTAATTTTTTTGTTGACATTGCTTTCTGTATGTAGGATCCGCTTGTCCCGTCGCTATAAAAGATGATATGCATGTTCCCAAAGACGACCTCCAGTACCTAAGTTGCAGACCTTATTTGCTTTTATCATTCTTGTTTTTCTGGTTTTAATATTTCTTGAATTTACCAATTCAAACCGAATGTGAGCACACTGTCCTTGACGGTATTTTTTGATATTTTTGAAAATATGCAAATTAGCGCCAAACAAGACGTTTTTCTGTAAAAAATCTTCTTCATAATCGCTGGTCAGACAGCTTTGTTATTTTGTATATAGGTCCCTTGGGATAACCCAACTTAGATTTGTTCAAATTGTAATGAAATATGCAAATCTGTACTTTTAAGGAATTTTTTTTGTCATTTTTGGTCAAAACTTTATTTCATCAAAACCGCCCATCTGACAGCTTTGATATTTGGTATTGGTATACAGGTTCCTACAGATGAACTAAATATGATATCTTGAATATATGATGAAATCTGCAATTTTGTATTTTTGGGGCAATTTTTCCAGTTTTTGGTCAAAAAATGTTTTTCTCTCAAATTTCTTGTTGGATTGCTTTGAAACTTAATACTCTTGACTCTAGAGTTGTTTTCTATATGATTTCTTAAATTGTGGTGAAATTTTCATCTTTGTGTTTTTGGTTTTTTTTTGCATTTTGGCAATATTTTGGTCAAAACTAATTTTCTTTGAAGTAAATGTTTTGATTGGTTTGAAATTTGTTTTTAATGTATCTAGAGGCAACCTCGGTTGAGTGTCTTCAATTTTTTGTGAATATTTTCATATAGGCATTTTTGCGCAACTTTTCCCATATTTGGTCAAAAATCATTTTCTCTGAAATCCCTCTTCCAATGGCTATGAACTTTGTATGCATGTTGCCAAGGGTAAACATAGTTAAGTATACACACTGTGGCCTGCCTCATCAAATCAAATGAGAGCCAAGTGTCATTGATGCTATGTTTTCCATTATTGATCAAAAAATCTCTTTCTCTAAACACTACTCATCTCATACCACTGGCTGATTTGTTCTCAGGGATAATCTTACTGTGATGTTCAAATTATAATGAATATTTTCAATTTTGTATTAGTGGTAATGCAGCTTTTTTGACATTTTTTGAAATGTGCTATCAAAGGTATCTATCTTCATAAACATATGTGTCACAAAAAGCTATTCTCTACATAGCACAACAGGACTGTATTGGCCTTTAGGTATTATGTGCTTTTATTTTTGTGAAATTGATGCCCTTTATCTCATTTTTCCGGTTATTGAAAGTAGTTATTTTACTTTATAGAGAAAAACTGCTCTCGTGCTTTACTCTACTGTTAAAATTTATGTACAGTTAAATAAAGATTTTTTTGGCTAAATAATGCTCAACATCCATTTGTATGTGTGTATGAGATTGAGTTTATAAGACAGAGTTACTTGTAGGATTATTCTACATTTCTACTGATTTATCACACATTTGGTATTGTATTGAAAAAATACATATGACACCAAAATGTCCGTAAAGGTGCCCACGGAAATTCCACTTGATTACATGCTCCATCTGCTATGTTCAGCTTCTTTAAGGAAAATTAAAAAGAATTGTTGACTTGAAAAATGAAACATGCCAGCTGTGAAGTATCAGGTATAATAGGCCTATAGTACACTTCCTTGGATTTTTGTCAACTTTTAGTATTGAATAAAGAAAATCAGTTTGACTCCAAAAGTGTCCTTTTGACTTCAAAGTGGTCCCCGAAAACTTATGATGATTTTACGGTCTCTCTGCTGTATTCCACATCGTTTACGTTAAAGAAAGAATGTGTTGACTTGAAAAATGTAACATGCGACCTGTGAGATATCAGGTATTAATAAAACTATAGTACACTTCCTTTTTTGTCCAACTTTTAATATTGCATAAGGAAAATCAGTTTGGCTCCAAAAGTGTCCTTTTGACTTCAAAGTGGTCCCCGGGAAATTCGAATGATTGTACACTCTGTCTGCTTTATTCAACTTCTTTAGCGTAATTGAAGCAATGTTCTAACTTGAAAATTGTAACATGTGACCTATGAAGTATCAGTTATTAATAGGACTATAGCACACTTCCTTGGATTTTTGTCAACTTTTAGTATTGAATAAAGAAAATCAATTTGACTCCAAAAGTGTCCTTTTGACTTCAAAGTGGTCCCCGGGAAATCGAATGATTGTACACTCTGTCTGCTTTATTCAACTTCTTTAGCGTAATTGAAGCAATGTTCTAACTTGAAAATTGTAACATGTGACCTATGAAGTATCAGTTATTAATAGGACTATAGTACACTTCCTTGGATTTTTGTCAACTTTTAGTATTGAATAAGGAAAATCAGTTTGACTCCAAAAGTGTCCTTTTGACTTCAAAGTGGTCCCCGGGAAAATCGAATGATTGTACACTCTGTCTGCTTTATTCAACTTCTTTTGCGTAATTGAAGCAATGTTCTAACTTGAAAATGGAACATGCGACCTATGAAGTATCAGGTATTAGTAGGACTATAGCACACTTCCTTGGATATTTGTCAACTTTTAGTATTGAATAAAGAAAATTAGTTTGACTCCAAAAGTGTCCTTTTGACTTCAAAGTGGTCCCCGGGAAAATCGAATGATTGTACACTCTGTCTGCTTTATTCAACTTCTTTAGCGTAATTGAAGCAATGTTCTAACTTGAAAATTGTAACATGTGACCTATGAAGTATCAGTTATTAATAGGACTATAGTACACTTCCTTGGATTTTTGTCAACTTTTAGTATTGAATAAAGAAAATCAATTTGACTCCAAAAGTGTCCTTTTGACTTCAAAGTGGTCCCCGGGAAAATCGAATGATTGTACACTCTGTCTGCTTTATTCAACTTCTTTTGCGTAATTGAAGCAATGTCCTAACTTGAAAAATGGAACATGCGACCTGTGAGGTATCAGGTATTAATAGGACTATAGCACACTTCCTTGGATATTTGTCAACTTTTAGTATTGAATAAAGAAAATCAGTTTGACTCCAAAAGTGTCCTTTTGACTTCAAAGTGGTCCCCGGGAAAATCGAATGATTGTACACTCTGTCTGCTTTATTCAACTTCTTTTGCGTAATTGAAGCAATGTCCTAACTTGAAAAATGGAACATGCGACCTGTGAGGTATCAGGTATTAATAGGACTATAGCACACTTCCTTGGATATTTGTCAACTTTTAGTATTGAATAAAGAAAATCAGTTTGACTCCAAAAGTGTCCTTTTGACTTCATAGTGGTCCCGGGAAAATCGAATGATTGTACACTCTGTCTGCTTTATTCAACTTCTTTTGCGTAATTGAAGCAATGTCCTAACTTGAAAAATGGAACATGCGACCTGTGAGGTATCAGGTATTAATAGGACTATAGCACACTTCCTTGGATATTTGTCAACTTTTAGTATTGAATAAAGAAAATCAGTTTGACTCCAAAAGTGTCCTTTTGACTTCAAAGTGGTCCCCGGAAAATCGAATGATTGTACACTCTGTCTGCTTTATTCAACTTCTTTTGCGTAATTGAAGCAATGTTCTAACTTGAAAAATGGAACATGCGACCTTTGAAGTATCAGGTATTAGTAGGACTATAGCACACTTCCTTGGATTTTTGTCAACTTTTAGTATTGAATAAAGAAAATCAGTTTGACTCCAAAAGTGTCCTTTTGACTTCAAAGTGGTCCCCGGGAAAATCGAATGATTGTACACTCTGTCTGCTTTATTCAACTTCTTTTGCGTAATTGAAGCAATGTTCTAACTTGAAAATTGTAACATGTGACCTATGAAGTCTCAGTTATTAATAGAACTATAGTACACTTCCTTGGATTTTTGTCAACTTTTAGTATTGCTTAAAGAAAATCAGTTTGACTCCAAAAGTGTCCTTTTGACTTCAAAGTGGTCCCCGAAAACTTGGGATGATTTTACGGTCTCTCTGCTGTATTCAACATCGTTTATGTTAAAAACGAATGTGTTGACTTGAAAATGTAACATGCGACCTGTGAAGTATCAGGTATTAATAAAACTATAGTACACTTCTTTGATTTTGTCCAACTTTTGGTATTGAATAAAGAAAATCAGTTTGACTCCAAAAGTGTCCTTTTGACTTCAAAGTGGTCCCCGGGAAAATCGAATGATTGTACACTCTGTCTGCTTTATTCAACTTCTTTAGCGTAATTGAAGCAATGTTCTAACTTGAAAATTGTAACATGTGACCTATGAAGTATCAGTTATTAATAGGACTATAGTACACTTCCTTGGATTTTTGTCAACTTTTAGTATTGAATAAAGAAAATCAATTTGACTCCAAAAGTGTCCTTTTGACTTCAAAGTGGTCCCCGGGAAAATCGAATGATTGTACACTCTGTCTGCTTTATTCAACTTCTTTTGCGTAATTGAAGCAATGTCCTAACTTGAAAAATGGAACATGCGACCTGTGAGGTATCAGGTATTAATAGGACTATAGCACACTTCCTTGGATATTTGTCAACTTTTAGTATTGAATAAGGAAAATCAGTTTGACTCCAAAAGTGTCCTTTTGACTTCAAAGTGGTCCCCGGAAAATCGAATGATTGTACACTCTGTCTGCTTTATTCAACTTCTTTTGCGTAATTGAAGCAATGTTCTAACTTGAAAAATGGAACATGCGACCTATGAAGTATCAGGTATTAGTAGGACTATAGCACACTTCCTTGGATTTTTGTCAACTTTTAGTATTGAATAAAAAAAATCAGTTTGACTCCAAAAGTGTCCTTTTGACTTCAAAGTGGTCCCCGGAAAATCGAATGATTGTACACTCTGTCTGCTTTATTAACTTCTTTTGCGTAATTGAAGCAATGTTCTAACTTGAAATTGTAACATGTGACCTATGAAGTATCAGTTATTAATAGGACTATAGTACACTTCCTTGGATATTTGTCAACTTTTAGTATTGAATAAAGAAAATCAGTTTGACTCCAAAAGTGTCCTTTTGACTTCAAAGTGGTCCCCGAAAACTTGGGATGATTTTACGGTCTCTCTGCTGTATTCAACATCGTTTATGTTAAAAACGAATGTGTTGACTTGAAAAATGTAACATGCGACCTGTGAAGTATCAGGTATTAATAAAACTATAGTACACTTCTTTGATTTTGTCCAACTTTTGGTATTGAATAAAGAAATCAGTTTGACTCCAAAAGTGTCCTTTTGACTTCAAAGTGGTCCCCGGGAAAATCGAATGATTGTACACTCTGTCTGCTTTATTCAACTTCTTTTGCGTAATTGAAGCAATGTCCTAACATGAAAATTGTAACATGTGACCTATGAAGTATCAGTTATTAATAGGACTATAGTACACTTCCTTGGATTTTTGTCAACTTTTAGTATTGCTTAAAGAAAATCAGTTTGACTCCAAAGTGTCCTTTTGACCTCAAGGTGGTCCCCAAAGACTTGTGATGATTTTACGCTCTCTGTGCTGTATTCAATCGTTTATGTAAAGAAAGAATGTTTTGATTTTAGAATTGAATATGCGACCTGTTAAGTATCAGGTATAAATAAGACAAGAGTACACTTCCTGTTTTTTTCAAACTTTTAGTAAAGAATAAAGAAATCAGTTTGACTTCAAAAGTGTCCTCTTGACTTCAAAGGTGTCCCATGAAAATTCGGATAATTTACGCTCTGCCTGCTGTATTTAACTTCTTTTAGGTAATGTATTACTTCAATCGCGTCACTTTCTATGGTAGGTATTGGATATCTTTGTAAAAAAAATTAAGAAAAATATCCCCCTAAAATATTGGCCTCGAGCCCTCTTCTGGTGTATTTTACATCTGTGCATTCGTAGCATAATGCTGAGGCCTATAGATTGCATTCGTGTCAAGGGATATCGCCTCAGAACCGCTGTTAATCTGTCCATAGACCTTTTCTGTAGTTTACTACGACACCAATCGGTTTTTTTATTTACCTCGCAAAATAATGAAATAGCTTAGTCTTTGAATAATGAACATGTACCTACTTTATCTCTGACTATCTATGACTCATCTCCTACTTCCGTTAATTATGTTGAATGTGGCAACATCTATAATTTCAGCTTTTTTTAAGAGCCGTCGACTGTTTCTGCTCGGTTCTGAACTTTTGACAGACCCAAAGTATTTAATTACGCGAGAGGGCAAACGTTGCAGAATTCGTGGACGTCGGCTCACGGGAAAACGGTTGAAAATACATGTTTATATTATTGAGGTAGCTAGCAGAAGTAGACAATGGGTCGTGAACTGACCAGTGTTATAGTACCGGTCGAAGTAAACTACCAAAAATGTCTATGGGCTGGCTTGTGGCGATGAATTTTTGACCCGCAAGTGCGATTGATACGCCACATTAATGCTGCAAATTGTATTTCATATCCGTTTATGTATTTACGAGCACCGATTAGAATGACTTCCAAATATCGATATGACTTCAAATGAGTCATTTTATAGATAAGTCATGACTGATATAGACACTAGCCCTCCCATTGTTAATTCTGTGCTCAGCCCTTATTGTGTACATTTTTCCCAACTCTTGGTATTAAGTACTAAAATAGCAGCTGATATTACATCGGAAACGTCCGTGTGACAACAAAAGCGTCCATTATGCGGTAGGTGTCGTCAGACTTGAGTTTAACCCCCTATCTTACCGGACATTTAGGATGGGGACCACTTTGAAGTCAGGGACCACTTTGAGGTCTTCACAGTGTGTGTGATGTGCATCATTAATGTTGATAACTTAAATCAAGTCCAGACCTGAATTTAATCATCAACAATAATGAATGTCACACATATACAGTCTATGTTGATAAGCCAAACACACTATATTTCAGCATACTATAGTGAGTGGAACTGTAGTTGATGTGTGGAACAATAAGTACTGAAATTCTTGACAAAGGTTACAGTTACTAGGTCTTTAATCCTGATGGTTTTCTCAGACTTTGTTTGTTTACCATACGTAGTTCTTCATGTGGTGTTTGGACTCAGTTGAATGTCGAGCTGTGAAAAGGCAGTTTTTTTCAATGACAGTCAGTACAAATTTGAAGCTATAAGTAAAGTAAGGACGTTATGACTGTGTGATTAAAAAGCAACAACAGTTAACAAGAAAAGCGAAGAAGAAGCAAAGGTCTCAATGTTGCCATCTCTACATGTTATTTGAATCAAATTGCTGTTTTTTACGCCAAGTTTGCAACTATTGATAAACTCACCAAATATAAAACAGGTTAAATCTACAAAGCTTTTTCAACTTCAGCTGGCATTCATGTAACAAATCGTCAACTGCATCATTAAAGGGTATCATATCGCACCAAGGCCCGGTAAAGAAGTATAGTTCTTTAATCTGGAAGAAAGAGTTGATGGGCTGATTTTTCAAATCAACAAAATTATCTTTTCAAGCATGAGTACTGCTTGTCAAATTGGTACTTTTCTGAACAAATTGATGCTGATTTTCTCATCAGTGTCATAAGTTGTTTCTAAGATGTCTATTAACTTTTCTTTTTTCTCAGTATATCAACTACTTGAGGAAGCAAGCCAGAGCCTTGATAACATTTGCTGGAATGCTGCCTTATAGAATGCCAGGGGATACAAATGCTAGACTTGTGCAACTTGAAGTTCTTATGCAATGAAAAATAAAGACAGTTTCTCAGGAGTGTACAGTTTGGCCATGAGTAGCTTCATCTGTGGTAGCTTGAATGGGGTAATTATAGATGGCATGATGGGAAATAAAGCAGAGAAAGGGGAAGTGGTGGGGTCATGTGGTTCTGGTTAGGGTCATTATCCATAGGGGTAAGAAGTGACAATGAATGAGTAAAGAGTGTACTGTTCAAGAAAAACTGAATGGACCATGCAGGAATGGGTCCAGTGCTTCCAAGGGTTTACAAGGAAGGAATGGAAGTGGACAACATGTGCATAGGGTTCTACAGTATGATCAGTGAATGGTGTTTCACAGTCAATTTCTCAACGGCAATGGATAAATTATACATACCTTGACAAATTGCATTACTACCTTAGTACATAGACATTTGCTTTATGTATCATCAAAAGTGACAAAAGTTGTATTGTGTCGATAAAGCAAAGTCAGAAATTGCTATGATGGTTTTTGTATTGTATACTTTCACCAAAGGCACTCAAACTGTATGATAAATGTTTGACTTTCTCATATCAGAGTACCATTTCCTACACTTACCTGACCATTGTTAACCAAGCGCATTATGCTTTCTTACACAAGGTGGTATTGCCGTATACTTTCACATAAAAAGGAAGTCTTGTGCCACAACTATGTACTGTCAGAAAGGAATATCTTAGAAGAATGATTCAAGGTGCTTATTAACTCTGAATGTTTATATCTCTGAAAAAGATTTGTTACTGTAGATGAAAGGAGAACTATTTACACATATAATACCCAGTGTTTGCGGTGACTTTTTACTCCTCGCGTACGGCATACGCATTAGTCTGCTAAAATTGCGTAATGGCTGGATTTGAGTGCGTAATTTCACTTCCGCACTCGATTGATGAAAAAACTGACTGCAAAATACAATGTGCCGTTGAATAAACCTACACTACATATTCGGATTGTACGATGTAACATTATTTTAATGAAACAGTTTAACGAACAACTTGAACAATGTTGAAACGTAACAGCGAAGTTTATACATGCGACCATCAAAACACATTGGGCAACCCAAAAGTTAGACTCATGGCAGCTTATCCAGACGGTTTCTGGACGTTTCGGCACCAAGTCGTTTCGGCCTTTGAATTTCAGGTCCCAAGTCCGACGTTTCGGCATCGCAACCCAAGACGTTTCGGCACCACTGAAGGCCACCTGTGGGAACTAGTGCTGGAGCGTAATTTACAAATCAAAGTACTAAAAAGTATAGTGTCAACTAACATTATCACGTACATGCGTCAATCTTTGTGAGAACATGGGAAGAGACCGTAAGAAAAAACTTCCGAATCGTATCATTTTGAAATCTGTGACACAAGTTTATCGATATCAATAGCCGCCGACACGGCAAAAATTTGAAAGCGGTGACGAAACAGCAAGGCAAAATTACACAAAATGCACATAAAGTACTGGTCAGAACACAAAGGTCACGCTTACAAATATGACGGATCAGTCAATTACTGAATAATTTGAAAAAAAATCAAAACACAGATGCCGAAACGTCTTGGGTTGCAGTGCCGAAGTGACTTGGGCCAGAAATTGAGAGGCCGAAACGACTTGGGCCGAAACGACTTGGTGCCTGAACGACCAGTTACCATCCAGACACTTCTGCAGTGTTCAAAATTTATCGGGATTCCGACGAGCTCTACCGATGAATCATTTTTTTCACGGACTCGTAGAGCAAAGTTGAAAGAAAACAGATTTGTCTGCTTCGACGCCATGCTGCATGTGTGCTTGATCAAAATTTGGGAACAGCGAGACGCGATGATCGTGCACGGTCGGCATTTATATAATTTGTCGCAACATTTCTGTCAATCACTCACTTTCAGAAACTATCGCTCGCCTGAAAATTAGCAACGTAATTCATAGGCACAGCTGACATGATAACGTGCCTAACGTGATAACGTGTGGACTACGATGCCGATTTTTCAGACAACGCCCAAAGAATCTGAAACATTCCACACAACATGAGTGATTGACAGAAATGTGTTGCAACAAATTTCGTTTGGTTGTCGCCTAAGCTCAGTCGTGGGGAGTGCTTTCGGTATTATCCTTTGCGTATAGAAAACGCATAACGATGAAAAAAATGCGTAGAGAGTCAATTTCAATGCGTAAATACGCACGATTTTTGCGTAAACGCAAACTCTGATACCCATTTATTGTTTACCTTAAAATGGTTAATTCATACACAGATGTATGCACCTCAGCAAGTAAAGTGTCATTTTCACAGAAATATAATCATACAGAGAGTGATATGGACAATAGCACTATGTAAACTATTCCAGTCAAATCAATATCAACCGTAGTTTCAGTATGTAAACCCTGTTAATGTTGTGACATATCTTTTGGAGCACTTACAGCTATATTTTGAACTGTATATCTTTTTATTTGAAAAAGAAATTGAATATGAATAGTATCAATGTGTCAGACATTATTTTCAGGTTCAGATATGCATTGGTAAGAGTTTCTCGTGGACGTTACTTTTAACTTTCAATTTCAGCTCACCAGTATTTGAATAACTATCACCTATTACCACGGAGCTTATTCTATAGGCTGGTGTTTTTTAGCTCATATTTGGCATGTGTTTAAATACCAAAAAGAGCTTATATGGTGAGTCAGTGGTGTCTGTATGTATGTGCGGATGTATGTCTGTCTGACGCAAAAGCTCCCAAACCGCCGCACCTACCATCTTTCTATTTGGTGTACAGGTAGACCCAGTTGTTGAGATGTGACTTTGTTCAAATGAACATGTCAGTGTCAAAAATATGCAAATGAGGTAAGAAAAGGGGAAATCCTGCAAATGTGTGGGAGTCACGTTATTAAATGAAATAGCCTACACATCTGAGTCAGCGTTTCTATGACCTATTTGTATGCAGTGTACCTATTATGTGTAGGAGTGGTGGCAGAGACTGAAACAGCCAACTCCACTGACCTTGAGTCATTTCCTGTCATTGTCCATGAACTAATACATATTGGCAGACCTGCTGAAGCCATGAAGGATTGTGTTGAAACATTCTTCAGCTATGCATGTTGCTAAAGTTGACCTACTTTACCTAAAGTTTCAGACTTTATTTACTTTTGTCATTCTTGTTTTTCTGGTTTAAATATTTCTTGATGGACCAGTTCAAGCCAAATATGAGCACACTGTCCTTGACTATGGGGTGAGAACACCGCCAAAATTATCTTGAAAACTTTATTTAAACTTATCTCATTATTATTATTCCATTGTTTGGCGATTTAATGATAATAATGTCAGTATTTGGCCATTATTTTGCAATTATTTGATCATTATATGGATATTATTTTGACATGATTATGAACTTATTTGGTAATTCGGTTGTTTTGACATTATTCAGCATTGATGTCTTGATTTGGAACTTATTTCATCATTATTATGCCATTATTTGGTGATTTGGTCATTTTTATGTCATTATTTGGTCTTTCTTATGCAATTATTTGGTCATGATTACGACATTGTCTTGATATTATCTTGATATTGTCTTGACATTATTATGTTAATTCGGTTCTTTTGCCATTATTTGGCATTGATGTCTTGATTTAGAACTTATCTTATCATTATTATTCCATTATTTGGTGATTTGGTCATTTTTATGTCATTATTTGGTCTTTCTTATGCAATTATTTGGTCATGATTACGACATTGTCTTGATATTCTCTTGATATTGTCTTGACATTATTATGTTAATTCGGTTCTTTTGCCATTATTCGGCGTTGATGTCTTGATTTAGAACTTATCTTATCATTATTATTTCAATTATTTGGTGAATTGGTCATTTTATGTCACTATTTGGTCTTTCTTATGCAATTATTTGGTCATGATTACGACATTGTCTTGACATCTCTTGATATTGTCTTGACATTATTATGTTAATTCAGTTCTTTTGCCATTATTCGGCATTGTTGTCTTGATTTAGAACTTATCTTATCATTATTATTCCATTATTTGGTGATTTGGTCATTTTTATGTCATTATTTGGTCTTTCTTATGCGATTATTTGGTCATGATTACGACATTGTCTTGACATTCTCTTGATATTGTCTTGACATTATTATGTTAATTCAGTTCTTTTGCCATTATTCGGCATTGATGTCTTGATTTAGAACTTATCTTATCATTATTATTCCATTATTTGGTGATTTGGTCATTTTTATGTTATTATTTGGTCTTTCTTATGCGATTATTTGGTCATGATTACGACATTGTCTTGACATTCTCTTGGCTTTCAATTATCTGACCTCCTTTATTATCTGAACTCATTATTTGACCTGCATTTGAACCCTACCCAGAAATCATTGCACATTCACAATGGCGCAGTTGATACGGTCTGTTCCCTCGCATAGGGATAGAAAAGCGGGCTTTGTGTAAGTTTTAAAGCGCAGCTCAGCACATCGCGTATCTAGAATAGTTGGGCGTGCTCGAAAACTGAGATTGACCACAATTTTGGATTAAAAATCGATTATTTTCGGCGGCGGAACTGGGCTGTGTTGGGTAGCCGATGGTGGCCTGTAGTATTAGCTATTACACCTAGCCTAGCCCTGCGTACGATGCTGTGTGTTCCTCTACAATTTATCGCCCCGCTCACCACGTTATGACTTTTCTGACTTAAAGAAGTATTTTGATTCATTGCGGTTTCATACCAACAAAGCAATAAAAAGTCGTTAGGTTAGCGACCGTGCCCCTATGAGTTTACAATAAAAAAAAAACATGCTCGAGAATAGTTCCCGACCAACCAAAAATATTATGTGGCATACCTACGATAAAACATCTTCGTTGAACGAATATTTCCTTGATACTTATTAGTACCGGCTTTTCAGTCTGTAGCTTACAGGTGCAACTCTAACTGGCCGTAAAATAAGATAAAAGATAAAAGTATTGCTTTCTCATTTTTTCATAATTCCCATCTGGACTCATCTGGATAAGAAAGCTTCAATAATGGCACGAGTATGTTGAGATGATTTTGATTCTAATAATACAATCAAATGCAGTGTGGTCTATATTTGGCAAATAAATACGACAATGTAATCGCTTTGTCAAGGTCAAACATATTTAAGGCTGCGTTCAAAAAAAATGGTGAGGGGGGCTGGATGAATCACGATTGAAATCTTATTTTTTTCAGATCCCCCCCCCTCAATACCCTCAAAATTTTCAAGTCCCCCCCTCATACCCGCAAAAATTTTCAAGTCCCCCCCCCCAAAAATATTACCATATAGCTGCATATTTATTAGGAATGCACACAGAGTAAAAAAACATGTAATGTGTCGTTTCTGCACGCAAATCTTTAACACTACCTCTTATCAGCAGGTTGTGGAGCCATATACCTAGGGCAAGTTCTAAATTGATTCATTTTAAATGCATCAGTGAACTTTTTGGATTTCTCAGTCTAAGCCGACTTGAGTTTATCCAACTCTGGCCAGTTCAATGGCACCAGCTGAAAAGCACACAAAATGACAATCATGAGAGAGTATGAAATTTGTGTATTCCTAGCTACGTTTAACCAAATTGTGAAAAAATGAGCACAGTGACCTACTGAATTTTTTTTTTCAAAAGTACAAGACATGTACAACTTAGATGCCACTTATAAAATGTTTTACAAAATTGACAATACTGGAAGGTTAAAATATTCCATGAAATTAATGTTTTAATCTCAGAAATTTTGGGTCTAATAATGGCAAATTTAATAACAAATAAAAGTTTCCATTTAGTCACACATTTTTCCATTTAAATTAGAGTCTTTACTGTTCAGAGTTTAACTTTGTGTTATTGGTACAATGAGATGTGAAAATTTAATTTACTGCATGAACTTGAAATGAATGGTTTTATATATTGATTTTAAGTGATTTTAGAAAAACTGACTTTTCATCGTACACTTGCATAAGATCAAGTATGGTGACCCCATCTTTTTTCTCTAATATTTGATTGTTCTCATATGCCAGAATTCAAAAATCCATGGTAGCTGTTAGTCCCCTAGTCTTCTATGTGTTGCGATTTTTTTAAGACAGCGCGGCGATTGTCGTTTTTGTCCACGGTATCGATACCTTTACTGATCTCTGTGTGGCAGGCTGGGTGTAACCTAGCCGTGCGTACGTACAGGTCTTGTGTGTTTCCGGTGTTATACGGCCTCCACCATATAACATAGCAGGCCCACGGAATGTTCGTAGATTGTCGTCGGATGGGAAGTGACTGACACTGTGAGGCCGAAGACCGAACATCGGTCTTAGTCACTTCCCATCCGACGACGATCTACGAAACGTGCCGCGGGCCTGTACCATATAACGCCGAGAACACACGGTACACAGACCTGTACGCTCGGCTAGGTGTAATAGCTAATACTACAGGCCACCAAAGGCTACCCAACACAGCCCAGTTCCGCCGCCGAAAATAATCGATTTTTAATCCAAAATTGTGGTCGATCTCAGTTTTCGAGCACGCCCAACTATTCTAGATACGCGATGTGCTGAGCTGCGCTTTAAAACTTACGCAAAGCCCGCTTTTCTATCTCTATGCGAGGGAACAGACCGTATCATCTGTGCAATTGTGAATGTGAAATGATTTCTGGGTAGGGTTCAAATGCAGGTCAAACAATGAGTTCAGATAATAAAGGAGGTCAGATAATTGAAAGCCAAGAGAATGTCAAGACAATGTCGTAATCATGACCAAATAATCGCATAAGAAAGACCAAATAATGACATAAAAATGACCAAATCACCAAATAATGGAATAATAATGATAAGATAAGTTCTAAATCAAGACATCAATGCTGAATAATGGCAAAAGAACCGAATTAACATAATAATGTCAAGACAATATCAAGAGAATGTCAAGACAATGTCGTAATCATGACCAAATAATTGCATAAGAAAGACCAAATAATGACATAAAAATGACCAAATTACCAAATAATGGAATAATACTGATAAGATAAGTTCGAAATCAAGACATAAATGCCGAATAATGGCAAAAGAACCGAATTAACATAATAATGTCAAGACAATATCAAGATAATATCAAGACAATGTTGTAATCATGACCAAATAATTGCATAAGAAAGACCAAATAATGACATAAAAATGACCAAATCACCAAATAATGGAATAATAATGATAAGATAAGTTCTAAATCAAGACATCAATGCCGAATAATGGCAAAAGAACCGAATTAACATAATAATGTCAAGACAATATCAAGATAATATCAAGACAATGTCGTAATCATGACCAAATAATCGCATAAGAAAGACTAAATAATGACATAAAAATTACCAAGTCACCAAATAATGGAATAATAATGATAAGATAAGTTCTAAATCAAGACATCAATGCCGAACAATGGCAAAAGAACCGAATTAACATAATAATGTCAAGACAATATCAAGATAATATCAAGACAATGTCGTAATCATGACCAAATAATTGCATAAGAGAGACCAAATAATGACATAAAAATGACCAAATCACCAAATAATGGCATAATAATGATGAAATAAGTTCCAAATCAAGACATCAATGCTGAATAATGTCAAAACAACCGAATTACCAAATAAGTTCATAATCATGTCAAATAATATCCATATAATGATCAAATAATTGCAAAATAATGGCCAAATACTGATATAATTATCATTAAATCACCAAACAATGGAATAATAATAATGAGATAAGTTTAAATAAAGTTTTCAAGATAATTTTGGCGGTGTTCTCACCCGATACTTGACGGTATTTTTAATTGTTTGTATCTGCATTTAACTGTTTGCATGTGTGGGTATGTGCATGTTTTTCTGTATGCATGTATATATGTCATTTTCGTTATGTATATATGTGTATATGTTATATAATGAGTATATGTGATGTGAGTCTGCCAACATTCTTTGTGTTGAGAGAGAGAGGTACCACTGCCAAAAACAGAGACTCTATAGCTTTATCAACTTTGTCACCACAGTTTTTGGCGAAGGTGTATGTCATAGACTGAATATATTCTTTTAAATACAAATTTATGAAAATATAAAAAAAATGAGAAAAAAAATGTGAATACAAACATATAAAAAATAAAATGTTAAGTGCATGAAGGAGTAATATTAAAGGGGAAGTTCACCAAGGATGATTTTTACATATGTGGTAGCTCTGTGGTCATTTACCCAGAAAAGCCATTTTCACCATTTATAACTCGCTGGATTTTTTACGAAAATGATAAAAATAGTACCGAAAGTTGCCCATGTAATTTGAATCATGGAAAAAAGCCCCAAGCTTGGAGCTTGCATCATGTTATATGGAAGGGACCATCTTCGGATGGGTATGGCCCCCACATTGCCCACTCACAGCAACACAGTAGTAAACTGCAACACAAATCTGACAGTGGACAGTTTATTATAAGTGATTCATCGTTTATGCAAGGATAGTCAGTATAAACAAAAGTTATGTAAATACGCACAGCCTGGTTTAAGCATGGCCATGGGTGAGTGGACAATGCCATACCCATGGGATAATGGTGCCTTCCATATCACATTATGCAAGCTCCAAGCTTGGCGCTTTTCCCCATGATTCAAATTACATGGGCAACTTCCTGTACTATTTCTATCGGTTTTTGTAAAAATCGTGCGAGTTATAAATGGCGAAAATAGCTTTTCCGGGGTAAGTGACCACAAAGCTAGCACATATGTAAAAATCATCCTTGGTGAACTTCCCCTTTAAGCATGCAAGACTAGAAATGACAATTCCCTATCACTGGTACAGTGACTTGGTATTATGCTACGGTCAGTTTTCACAAAATCAAGACAGAACTAGCAGCATTGAATTTTTCCAGAATTTCTTTTTAGCTTCCATAGCCATATGTATATATGGCAATGGAAGCTATTCTTATAGGCTAGGGAACTGTCTGTATGAATGTATGTCTGTCCGTCAACATCAAAAACTCCAAAACCGCTGCACATTTCATCTTGATATTTGGTGTGTACATGGATGATGGGCTGTAGATGAGATTTTGTTCAAATGAAGTTGTCATTGCCAAAAATATACAAATTAAGTGAAAAAATGTAAAAACAGTAAAAATTGAAAAACTCAATAACCACTGAGCAGATTACATAAAAAATTAGCATGTAAGTACTTTGGGCTGACCTGAAATGATTGTGCACATCTTGGGTCAGTATCTTGGACTTGCTATTTTTCATGAATTTTTTTGTAATTTTCTCCCATTTTTGGTCAAAAAATCTTCTCTGAAACCATAAGTCTGATTGATTTAAAACTTGGTATGGAAGTGCATAGGAGTGACCTTTCCCAAATTGGAGCAAATCGTGATGAAATTTGCATATTTTTAGTTTACACGTCCATAGACTCCCATGTTTAAGGCAGATCTCCATAGACTCCCATGTATAAGGCCACGAAAAATAAAAATTTAGTTTCTCATCGTATTCATATTGCAAAAAGGATGCAGTGACACAATTTTTAGTCCCAACGGATGAAGTCCAGTGGGCTTATAGAATGGGTCATGTCCGTCTGTGAGTCCATCTATGAGTCCATCCATTCACGCAGATATCTCAGACACTTTGACAAAATGTCAGGTGACCTCGGTGACCTTTGACCTCAAATATACATATTTGTCCATAACTCAGTAACCACAAGTGCTACACCCTTCATATATGGTATGATGGGACACCTTATGACCTCATTAATTATGTGCATATCTAATTTGGAGCGAGCCAATAGAGCTAGAGGTCTGATTTTTGGTATATAGGGATAACTTAGCAATACAATTTTTTTGACAAAATGTCACGTGACCTCGGTGACCTTTGACCTCAAATATACGTATTTGTCCACAACTCAGTAACCACAAGTGCTACACCATTCATGTATGGTATGACGGGACACCTTATGACGCAACATATTGTACCTCATTAATTATGCGCACATCTAATTTTGAGCAAGTCAATGGAGCTGGATGTCTGATTTTTGGTATATAGGGATAACTATAGGATAGAAATTTTTTGACAAAATGTCATGTGACCTCGATGACCTTTTACCTAAAATATACATTTATGTCAATAAATAAGTAACCACAAGTGCTATGTCCTTTATATTTAGTAGGATGGGAGACCTTATGACAACACACGCTTTACCTCATTAATTATGCACATATCTAATTCTGGGCAAGCGAATAGAGCTAGAGGTCTGATTTTTGGCATATAGGGATTAATTAGCAATACAATTTTTTTTCAAAATGTCACGTGACCTCGATGACTTTTGACCTTGATTATACCTATATATGCATAACTCAGTAACCACAAGTTCTATACCCCTTCCATAACTCAGTAACCACAAGTGCTACCACCCTTCATATATGGTATGATGGGACACCTTATGACGCCACATATTGTACCTCATTAATTATGCGCATATTTAATTTTGAGCTAGCCAATAGAGCTAGAGGTCTGATTTTTGGTATATAGGGATAACTGAGCATACAACTTTTTTGACAAAATGTCACATAACCTCGTTGACCTTTGACCACAAATATACATATTTGTCCATAACTCAGTAACCACAAGTGCTACACCCTTCAAGTATGGTATGATGGGACACCTTATGACGCCACATATTGTATATCATTAATTATGCCATATCTAATTAGAGCGAGCCAATAGAGCTAGAGGTCTGATTTTGGGTATATAGGGATAACTATAGGAGAGAAATTTTTTGACCAAATGTCATGTGACCTCGATGACCTTTCACCTAAAATATATGTTATGTCAATAAATAAGTAACCACAAGTGCTATGTCCTTTATATTTAGTAGGATGAGAGACGTTATGACAACACATGCTTTACCTCATTAATTATGCACATATCTAATTCTGGGCAAGCGAATAGAGCTAGAGGTCTGATTTTTGGCATATAGGGATTAATTAGCAATACAATTTTTTTTTCTAAATGTCACGTGACCTCGATGACCTTTGACCTTGATTATACATATATATGCATAACTCAGTAACCACAAGTTCTATACCCTCCAATTTTGATAGGATATTAGACCTTAAGATGTCACATCTTACACTTCATTTATTATGCGCCTATGTATTTCTTGGCTTGCTAATGCTGCTAGAGGTCTGATCTTTTTTCCCGATTTAGAACCATAACTTAGACATGCCTCATGTGTTTCAAATTGGGAACAACGACATAGACCTATGTGCCCATAGATCTCAACATATACACTGCAGTGATACTTCTTAATGACCACATTTCTCTGCTCCATCAAGACTAATACTCCTATTACAAGTGGGGACTATGTCATTGTCAATGACTTGTTGAGGTGATAGTTGTATCACAGTATTCGATATTTCTAATTCTGTATTTTTTCCATTTTATATTCTGAATAAATACATTAAACATATTTCACTGTCTCCAGTACATTACATTTAAGTACTTTCACTTCATGCACTTTATCCCTTTCACACATGTTCAAATATCTGACCAAAGAACAAACACTAAATAGTCCAGGATGGGAGCTACAGTGTCATTGACGCTATTTTATTCCTGGTTATGATATGCTTTGCAATTTGTTTCATAGCTGGGTATTGAACCATTTGTTTCTAAGAGTGGGGATTCCGCTGAGCAGTTCCTACTCTTGAAGTCATCGCCGGGTGCCTTAAGTTGTGAGTTTGAATCCCATCAAGCATTTACTGAAATTTAATAAGATTTGATGTCGATGACTAAAAAATGTGTGAAGTGTCACCCTTTGTATAAACCGTTTACATGGACAACACAATTTTGTTTGTAATTTTATTTCTGAAGTTCCACAATTAATACAGCATCGCAATTTTATGAGTTTATTTGCGCTGTGTTATGCAATGTACGCTCTTTTGGCTTTATGCCAGAATCACGCTGGAATTCCGGTAGTTTAACCACCCTCTAACTTGCATGTTTGTTTGGTCATCCATTTACATCCTGTCACTTTCGGATAGCAACGCCTAAAAGTACCTACAAAGGATTATCCAGTCCCCTTTTCTCTGTAACGAAAATAAGGAAGAATGAAGGGGTAGATGACGGCCAATCTGAACACAATGGGCAGTTGCGATGGCAATGTCGTGCACTAATACACTAGCTTTATGGCATTGCTATACAGGATCTACGTTGTGTACCGGATAGTAATCCAGGGAAAGAATAAAGATGATGATTATATTGTTCGACCTCTTGTAGGAGTACCATTTCCTACACTTACCTTATGTGTATTGTCAGAAATATAATCTTGATCGAAGAGTGATTCAAGATAATGAAAACTCTGAATGTTATTGAAAAAGATTTGTTACTGTAGACGAAAGGAGAATTGTTTACACGTATAATACTCATTTATTGTTTACCTTGAAATGGTCAATTCAGACACAGATGTATGAACCTCAGCAAATAGAGTGTTATTTAACAGAAATGTAATCACACAGACAGTGATATGAAGAGTAGCACTATGTAAAGCATTACAGCCCAATCAATATCGTACAGTTTCAGTATGTAAACCCTGTTGTGACACAACTGTCGGAACACCTACAGCCATATTTCGATCTTTATATCTTTTTATTTGAAAACAAAATGAAATACGAATATCAATGTGTCAAATATTATTTCCAAACTTCAGATATGCATAGGTAAGAGTGTCTCGTACACGTTTTTTTAAACTTCCAGCCTACCAGTATTTGAGTAGCAAAACCCTATTAGCATGGAGCATACTGTGGACTATTTCATTTAACCGGATTTCTTTTAGCTGAAAACAGATTTTCAATGTTTCGCCGTGATCTTATTTTCACTTTGTTTAGTCTGTCTACATGCAAAGTATAGAAAATAAAAAAATCACTCAGATTTTATTTTTGCGGAAAAAAGGTCCAGCGAAAATAGCAAAATAAATTCCAAATGAAAATAAAGTATTCCACAGTTATTCGATTTAAAACTTTCTCATGAATGGTTTATTGTCTGCCAGTATCTGTGTGCGTGCCTACATATATGGGTACTGCCATAGCATACACATACAAGCTTCCGTATCATCTGTCTCCACAATGTTTAGTGGAGAGGTGTGTCATAGGCTGAATATATTTAATGAATATGAACATATACAAATATGTAAAATCCACTAGAAAAGATGAATCCTTATCGTTGGTACAGTGACTTAGTATTTTGTTATTGTCAGTTTTCGCAAAATAATGACAAAACTAGCAGCACTGAATTTTTCCAGATTTCCATTTTTTATTTCCTGGTAAACAACGGTAACATGATCGACAATGTTTTTTTTAGTCCCTACGGACGAAGTCCGGGGGACTTATAGCTTGGGTCATGTCCGTCCGTGCGTCTGTTCACGCAGATATCTCAGACATGCCCTGGTCAATTTCTTTCAAACTTTGCACAAGGATAGTACCCTACCCCTTACAGATGCACGTCGATTTGTTTCACAATGCGATCAAATTTGGCCGTGTTAGAGGACTTTTTAGTTTACACCTCCATAGACTCCCATGTATAAGGCAGTTCTCCATAGACTTCCATGTATAAGGCAGTTCTCCATAGACTCCCATGTATAAGGCAGTTCTCCATAGACTCCCATGTATAAGTCAGTTCTCCATAGACTCCCATGTATAAGGCCAAGAAAAATAAAAAATTAGTTTCTCATCGTATTCATAATGCAAAAAGGATGCAGTGACACAGTTTTTAGTCCCCATGGATGAAGTCCAGGGGGCTTATAGATTGGGTCATGTCCGTCCGTTCGTCCATCCGTGAGTCCATCCGTTCACGCAGATATCTCAGACATTTTGACAAAATGTCATGTGACCTTTGACCTCAAATATACATATTTGTCCATAACTCAGTAACCACAAGTGCTACCACCCTTCATATATGCACAGTCCCTCTATCCACCGGTCTGGAAACGCCTATTGTAAAAGGTGTCAATCACCTAGACCGCACAGCCGAACCGCGATACGAGGGCCAGTCACGTGATAATGCGTAGCTTGGGTTTGTCCTGCATGCCACAGTCCCTGATTGTGTGTACGCTTTTCTCGAATTTTCGCTGTTTTTGGCTCTATTAAGTGTTCTCTATCTACGACACGAAGACAAAAATTATCGTATCCTGAAACCGGTGTGTGTTTTTCGTGATCCTTATCCCATCACAAATGATGATAGTGTGCGATAATTTCTGGGGTTGACCGCTGGGAGTGTGTTGACGTACGTAGCACAAGCAACGGCTGGAATCACACCGGAAAATTTGTGGTCCCTTTCTCTTGCAATGCTAGTAGTCAGTGTCGCCAAATATGATCTAAATATGTTTTCTGTGTAATATTCTGTGAAATCATGTCTGTTAACTGAACAGAATAGGTAAGACAACTGCAGAAATGCATGTAGATTTTAATTGTATGGTCGCACATTTTCCCATGTAGCGTCAATATGGCAAAATCTCGATACGTACGCTCGCTCAGGCACGGCTGGAGACACACCGGAAAATTTGTCGTCACTTTCTCTTGCAATGCCAGTTGTCAGTGCCTCCAAATATGATCTAAATATGTTTTCTGTGTAATATTCTGTGAAATTATGTCTGCTAACTGAGCAGAATAGGAACGACAACTGCTGAGAAATGCAAGTAGATTTTATTTGCATATTTTCCAATGGAATGATGTAGCGTCAATATGACGAACTCTCGATACGTACGCTCGCGCTCAGGCACAGTAATACCTTTTACAAAATGCTATCATGTCAACACAATAACAAGTTTGGTAATGAACTACTCAGCTGTCGATGTTAATATTTAGCTGATTTTGCCTGTCTTCTTGATTTCGGGCAATAGTCCATGACACTTGCGAACAGTGCGTGGCCATTTTGTTTTTCGATCGTGATCATTTTGCAACCATAATGTGTGGTCCCTTTCAAGCTTTATCTAGAGGGGCAACGTTACCTATTTAATGAAAAAAGAAATTGTTTAGTGTTTCTAAAGGGAACAAGTTGTAATGTTTTGTGATATTCTGAAAATAACAACCCACAAACGTCATATTTTTGAACGATCACATTGCGGCTGTCATAGGATCGTGGGTAGCGACATCGATATAACGGCCAGTTGAACATTGTCAGTGTCCTTTGTTTAAGGTGTGAATCGTGTGTTTGTTCATATCACGGAGTGTCACAAAGAAACCAGGCCCGTTTCCAGACCGGTGGATAGAGGGACTGTGATATATGGTATGATGGGACACCTTATGACGCCACATATTGTACCTTATTAAATATGTGCATATCTAATTTTGAGCGAGCCAATAGAGCTAGAGGTCTGATTTTTGGTATATAGGGATAACTTAGCAATACAATTTTTTTGACAAAATGTCACGTGACCTCGGTGACCTTTGACCTCAAATATACGTATTTGTCCACAACTCAGTAACCACAAGTGCTACACCATTCATGTATGGTATGACGGGACACCTTATGACGCAACATATTGTACCTCATTAATTATGCGCACATCTAATTCTGAACAAGTCATAGATGGATGTCTGATTTTTGGTATATAGGGATAACTATAGGATAGAAATTTTTTGACAAAATGTCATGTGACCTCGATGACCTTTTACCTAAAATATACGTTTATGTCAATAAATAAGTAACCACAAGTGCTATGTCCTTTATATTTAGTAGGATGGGAGACCTTTTGACAACACACGCTTTACCTCATTAATTATGCACATATCTAATTCTGGGCAAGCAAATAGAGCTAGAGGTCTGATTTTTGGCATATAGGGATTAATTAGCAATACAATTTTTTTTCAAAATGTCACGTGACCTCGATGACCTTTGACCTTGATTATACGTATATATGCATAACTCAGTAACCACAAGTTCTATACCCTTCAATTTTGATAGGATATTAGACCTTAAGATGTCACATCTTGTACCTCATTTATTATGCACATATGTATTTCTTGGCTGGCCAATACAGCTAGAGGTCTGATCTTTTTTTCCCGATTTAGAACCATAACACAGACATGCCTCATGTGTTTCAAATTGGGAACAACGACATAGACCTATGTGCCCATAGATCTCAACATATACACTGCAGTGATACTTCTTAATGACCACATTTCTCTGCTCCATCAAGACTAATACTCCTATTACAAGTGGGGACTATGTCATTGTCAATGACTTGTTTCATTTACGAAGGGAAGCCTATATTCCTTAATTTCAATTCATTACTATCATAAGATTGAGAGACCATAGACCCAAATTGTCAAGGCATTGTAAGGCAAATACTTTTGTATGACAATGTCGGAAAAACCTCAGAAAATTAATATTGTTTACTGGTATAAATTGCCTTCGTTGTCTAGGGATTTGGATTTCGACGACTAAGAAATAAGAGAGAAGTAGTATCACACTTGTTTTGACTAAAACCGTTTACATCGACAACACAATTTGGATCGATGTCACCTCACCTCACCTCACCTCATTGCAGTTTGTAATTTAATTCTGAAGTTCCGCAATTTAATACATCGTCGAAATTTATGAGTTTACTTACCTTGTTCCACAATGTACACTCTTTTGCATTATACAAGAAACACGTTTGAGTAGTTTGACTACCCTTTCACTTGAATGTTTGATTGGCCATCCATCTGCATCCTGTCATCATTTGGTAGCAATGACTAAAAGTACCTACAATGGATTATCCAGTTTCTTCTTCCCTGTCACGCAAAATAAGGAAATATGTAGGGGTAGATAACGGCCCATCCGCTGAACACAGTGGGCATTTGTGGTGGCGATCTCGTTGACCAAAGACTAATATACCGGCTCAAGTCATTGCTACACAAGATCTGCGTTAAACCATCAAGATGATGATTGTAATGCCAACAGAAGTACCGACTTTGTGGTCTGTATTTTCATCTTTCTGGCGTGCTGCTATATCTCCGCATCGGTTCCAAGTTGTAAAGTCTACCAATCCACTCATGTCGACTGTACATATCGAGATTTGACGTCGGTACCCAGGCACTTGCCGTCATCAACAACTCACCTGGACCTGTCCTACAATCACATTGCGAACCTTTCGCCAAGAGACTTCGAAAATCTCCACTCACTGGAAGAGTTGACCATGTGGATTGCTGGCGATCTCCATATTGATTCTGGTACATTCGTTGGATTGCAGAGGCTGAGGTCGCTGAGATTCCTCGGCAACGGCTACCTTACATTTGGTAAGGAAACTTTTAAACACCTCTCCAGCCTGCAAACACTCGAAATTCCGATTAAGAGTGTCACACATATGCCAGAATACGTGTTCTCGAACCTGACCAATTTATCCAAGCTTTCAATACGTGTGCCTGCTCAGGTGAGAGCCGATTACACCCTTCTACCATCGTCACTGTTGCGAGGCCTGCGATACTTAGAAGAATTCTCCTTTGACGGGGTGTCGTTTGCAAACTTATCTAGAGAATCATTTGCAGACTCGCAAAACCTTAAAACAGTGCATATTGAGTTGTCATTTCTGGAGTGTGGGCAAATCGAAATATTGAATTCCTTAAAAAAACTTGAAACAGTGAGTTTTAATATGTTACATGTAAAAACAGTCTGTAATGTTACATTCTCAATTTTTCCAAGCTTAAAAGAAGTCTCATTTGATGGGATCGTTATATATGATGATGCATTTCCAGTATTTGACTTTTCAAAGAATAATTTACATAAATTATATATCAAATTACCATCAGTGACTTATGAGGAAGCGAATCAACTTCCTCGTTTGTTGCTAAGTACTGTGTCTCAGTTGAAAATAACGGGCCATGTTGACCTTAGAACATTTGAGTACTTCCTCACTAGTCTACGCCATGTGAGCATTAATTTTCTCTCAGTGTATAGTGTAGGCCTATTTGATGAAAAATATCGATACAATATTACAGACACCACATTTGAAAGTCTTGTCGATAGTAACCTGCAAGAGATTTATATATATCGAAACCCACTGGAAACAATCTCTGCAAAGTCCTTTCTGTGGCTGGCTCAACTAAAAAAGTTGCATATAGATCTCTGTAACCTTGGTGATGACACCTTCGTATCACTTCATGGCTTGACGACCTTGACAACATTGATACTGACTAATAACAAGTTTCATAGTTTCAACCATCTATTATCTGCCATATCAGAAATGAAAAACCTAAGAAATCTTGATGTCAGCAGAAACATGTTCGAAGGACAGATCGATGAATATGCGTTTAGGAAACATCAGGCCCTTACATCAATCAATCTAAGTGGTAACAGGTTTAGTTCTATACGACAAAAGAGTTTTAGTTTACTTTTAAATTTGCAACATTTAGACTTATCTCAGAATAACATAAATCTGGTGCCCAATGAGGCTTTCCATACACTGACAACTTTAAATAGCCTTCTGCTCTTTGACAACGAACTGTCTCATCAGGAAGGTAATGGCCAAAACAGGCACCCATTCAAGAACCTTACAAGCCTCACTAACCTAACATTAACTATGAAAAATTTAAATTTAGTTAATAACAACTATTTAGAAGACACACCACACCTCGAGAGTCTGCACATAGATGGTCAACAGGCTTTCAAAGGCCAGCTCTTCTCAGAAAACCTTCGACTTGAATATTTGACACGGTTAGTCGTCAAAAACATCAATTTCAATAAAAGGGACGGGGTAGGTGTAATACTTAACACTAAAGTGATAAATGTCCGACCCCGGGTATTTCTCAGAAATCTGCTTCTTCCACATAACAATTTTGACCAACTAAACTTCACAAGTTTGAATGACTTCAGAAACCTCGTAGAATTGTCTGTTGCAAATAACAAATTATCGGTCGTTCGAGGCACGCCTAATAAGTTAAATAAACTAGAAACACTTGATTTATCTGGGAATTTGATCACAGTTTTGTCTTCTGAAATACTCATTTCTCTTCGATCTTTAATATTGTCAAAAGTCTACGATAATCCTTTCGACCGCTCTTGTAAAATGAAACCGTTCAAAGATTGGCAGAGGGAAGATGAAAAATCCCTTGTATATTCAAATTATCTTTATTTGAGCGCAACAAGTGTTCCTTACCAAAATCGAAATATGGCATTCGGTTGATGCGGTGGACCTTGGCCTCGGATGCAATTTAGCATGATAATTTCAGTACCACTGACATGTTTCATCGTTATCGTGGTAATTGCCGTAGCATTGGTTAGGCGGTTTCACTGGCACATGCGCTTTGCTTACTTCCACATTAAACTGAGACTGGGTGGATATCAGCTCCAAATCAATGACGAGGAACAACCAATCAATAAACGATATGACGCATTTGTTGTTTACAACCAACATGACAGCGATTGGGTCATACATGAATTGGTCCCCCATCTGGAGAACATCGATCCGCCTAACTTCAAACTCTGCATACACGAACGGGACTTTTTACCCGGTAACGATATTTTTGAAAACATTCTTGATAGTATCGAGCAGAGCAAGAAAACCATGCTTATACTGTCTCCAGGTTTTGCTGCCAGTGAATGGTGTTACTTTGAAATGAGGATGGCACAGAGTTGTCTATTTGAAGAAAAACGAGATATTATTGTGATGGTATCACTGAAAAAAATCCCTGATGATGATATGCCTCGTATTTTACGTAACATCCTGCTGACCAAAAGCTACCTGGAGTGGCCAGAAAATGGAATGGGTAGGAGGCTGTTCTGGGAGAAATTGAAAGTCGCACTGAGATCAGACAGCAGAGTGAACAGAGTAGCTGCACTGTGAAAAGAGACTTTAGTTTTGGAGCTTTAGCTTTTGGCGGAAAAAATAAAGATAGAAAAATACCTATAATTAGATAAACCTTTATGCCCTTGATATCGGTAGTAAGTAGAATGTTAAATAAAATACAAAGAATCAAGCAGATACAACTAGTGTATTTTGAAGATGTCAGAGCTTGAACTTCTTGAGATTTAATGAAAAATCAATGCATTTCATACTTGCCACAGGCTTTGAACTATATCAGGAGTATACATTTATACCTATTACCTGTGATGTGATTTCTTCTTAACTTGTTCTGTACTGATTGCTATTCGATAGTAGCAAAGTAAATAATTATTTGTTGTTAATTTTAAAACAGTTACTGAAGCCAGCAGACAGTATTTCATACATATTTTGTATGTATGTATGTATGTATGTATGTATGTATGTATGTATGTATGTATGTATGTATGTATGTATGTATGTATGTATGTATGTATGTATGTATGTATGTATGTATGTATGTATGTATGGATG
Source organism: Ptychodera flava (assembly GCF_041260155.1). Lineage (NCBI taxonomy): Eukaryota > Metazoa > Hemichordata > Enteropneusta > Ptychoderidae > Ptychodera > Ptychodera flava. The sequence goes on along the minus strand of NC_091945.1, from coordinate 24,717,510 downwards.
GATGGATGGATGGATGGATGGATGGATGGATGGATGTATGTATGTATGTATGTATGTATGTATGTATGTATGTATGTATGTATGTATTGTTATGTATGTATGTATGTATGTGTACAGGCATGGACATAAGCACAGATTTGTCATTTCAATGGTAATTTTCATTTATAATATTCTTTCCTCGTTCTTCATGATACACTTTAAACCACTTTAATGACTTGAATTTTTCAAGTGATATGTGAGTAAACGGTGAATTAAATCTTCTGTGTAAATTTTCTCTACATTGACTGTTGTATCTGAAGAGAGAGAGAGAGAGAGAGAGAGAGAGAGAGAGAGAGAGAGAGAGAGAGAGAGAGAGAGAGAGAGAGAGAGAGAGAGAGAGAGAGAGAGAGAGAGAGAGAGAGAGAGAGAGAGAGAGAGAGAGAGAGAGAGAGAGAGAGAGAGAGAGAGAGAGCGATGGTAATGGTGATACCGACAGACAGAGACCGACAGACAAACAGAGACCAAAAGAGGATAGGACAGGTTATGAAAAGCAGCGTATATTATATGAGAATTTTCCCATCCTTAGAGATATTGCAGATGCAATGGTCGCTGTCGCATTGAAATTTTGCAATAATGCTGATTTCACCAAGTCGTTTTGGGATGAGAGATGGTAATTCAATATTCCTCGTGATTCTAAAGGCCTATCGAGCGCTGAGAGAAAAAGTCATCGACATATTAATTACTATGTAAACATAAAAAATATACCAGTTACATGTAGAGCAACATTCCCGAAATGGTAATAAAATGATATTTTGTACAGAGGTCAATGTTTCTTATCGGTGTCGGAATAAGTTACTCAATCTTTACAATGTTGTTGGTACGACACGATAATGGGGTATTTTGTATTCGATATTGATTGTACAAACCGGATTTTACTTTTAAAGTCAGATAACCATATCTTTGATGTTTTACATCTTGAAATTTTACATACTTAGCTTACCTCTTATCTGAACTGGGTATATGCAAGCGAAATGGCATCTTCGCTTTTCACGACCTTTAGGTCACTGATTATATCTTTTTCAAGTTCTAATTGAAGATGCGACATTACAGTTGAGTGGAGGTGTTGTTTCTCTACGACAGCAAAAGTTTGCTGGAATTTCAAAGCAACGATGTTTTTAGGTGAGGCGAATTCGCATTCGAAAAGGTATTCGATGAGTATGACAATTATACGAGCCATAGAACTATTGACTGTGACATTAGTGTTTTTATCACCACCGTTCTATATGCAGGTTCATCATTACTATAAATACTAGACTCTCTCATGATACTGAGTTCTCCGCATTTCTGGCAACACCCTCTGTAAATTGGCGTTGCCCTCAACGACCGAACAGAGTGAGACTCTCAGAATAGGTTATGCAATCTAGGCGACCTGTGCAACACTCAGGGCGTGTGCAATCCGTGGCGCATTTCGGCTACCCAATAAACGAATTTGCACCTTCAACAAAGAAAATCGAAATGGAGCTAATTTTCAATTTTCAAATTGTTTTATCATCTTGATTACTGACTTTAGGCCTTTCTTTAAATTTTAAATCTTTGGTCTGAGATTGGATTTAGGAAATAAGTTTATCCGATTTATCTGATGATGACGATGGTGGTGGTGGTGATGATAATGATGATGATTATCCTTGCAGTTGACGTCGTTATTATCAAAATAATAAATTGATTTAAGTTACTGCACAATTCTGACATTCATATCGACTTCGTAGGGAGAGATGAGAAACGTATGTAAATCCTAGAGGAAAAATCGTATGCCGAGTCATGAATCCCTTTAGGATCCACCTAATTGGATTTGGTTCGTTTATCAAAGTTCTAAATTCTCTGAAGACGATAACAATCATGTATAAGTGCACGGAATTAAAATCATCACAATAAGGTATCATATTTATCGATTGTTAAAATAAACATTGTGCAGAAGAGTTCTTGGAGAATCACAGTAAAGCAGCCATTATCCAGTATTCACAGAGTTAGTGGGCTTCTATTTCTCCATTAAATTCTTCTTTAACACCTGATACACCTAACATAATAAAATACCGGCAAAATGTCCATCGGTTAAAACTGGCTGAGCTAGACGCGAAAATGGTCGAGTCACGGCGAGGCAAACTTCTCCACTTGGTCAGGTCAGAAACGTTTACGAAAATTAATGAAGAATTAATTAATGGGTTATGGTGTTATTTGTTGTCTGAGCATATTTTGTGTATCTGCTGACAACGTGGTAGTGAAAAACAGGGAAAGTGCCACTTATGAATTGCTAGTGTTAAAGTTTCCACTTAAGATAAACCGAATATTGAAGAGAAACGCATTATGAGTGTCGACAAAAGACTAGCCATCATTTATCTAACTTTTTGATCGACCATCTTCCGGTCACCTCGGGTCGGCAATGTTTAAGGTACGTGTTATTTATCCAGCCCCTTCTTCCCCATTAGGGCGAAACAAGGAAGTCTGTTTGGGTAGATGAACATAGCTACCGTTCACAAACGATAACAAGCTCGTGGATAAAACATTACTCTATCCTTGCTGTACAGAGCCTGCTTTATATGTTGGCAGGTGATAACAAAATCATGACAATTCTGCGAATTCCAAACATAAATATAGCTTCAAAGCAGCAATGACCGGGTTTCGGGACATTTGAATGCACAGGGGCAATTAGAGAAATAGATATTCAAAAATCTAAAAGGCTATTGGCATATCTGTGAAACCAAGGTCAAAAGTCATCGAGGTCACAAGATATGTTGTCAAAATATTGTACCCTATAATAATCCCTATTTACCAAAAAGCAGACCTCTAGGTCTATTGGCTTAGAATTAGATATGTACATAATTAATGAGGTACAGGATGTGGCATCATAAGGTCTCCCATCATACCAAATATGAAGGGTGTAGTATTTGTGGTTGCTGAGATATTGACATATATGTATATTTGAAGTCAAAGGTTACCCGGGTCACATGATATTCTGTCCAAAAATTGTATCCCATAGTTATCAGTCTATACCAAAAATCAGACCTCTAGCTCTTTTGGCTTGCTCAGAATTAAATATGTGCATAATTAATGGGTTTATTATGTAACGTCGTAAGGTCTCCCATCATACCAAATATGAAGGGTGTAGTATTTGTGGTTACTGAGTTATTTACATATATGTATATTTGAGGTCAAAAGTCATGGAGGTCACGTGACATTTGGTCTAAACAAATTGTATCCCATGGGTATCTCTATACCAAAAATCAGACCTCTAGGTTATTGGCTGCCCAGACCCGTGATATAACGTTACATATGCAGGTTCATCGGCAATAGATAAGTTCTAGACTTTCGCACGGCACTAAGGGAGCCTTCAGTATTAACAGGGGGTGGGCTGGGGGAACTGTGGGGGAGGCACACTTTTTAGAAAACTGTCCAAGGGGAGGGTCACTTTTTATAAACCTATCACTTTTAATAGCAGCTGACATTACGGCCAAACCTGCGATTGTCAATGTGGTATTTCCTGAACAGGAAATCACCTACGAAATAAACCGATCCTTGAAAATAAAAACACATTATCAACAAGTTTCACAAGCAAAGAAGAGGCGGTAGTACCCTACATTAAACACCTTGAAGAGTTAAAACTGATGAAAGGCATAAAAACAGAAACTTATGGGACAGGTTGAAAAGCGTGTATCAGTTACCACACGTCTATAAATGCAGAGATATTGTAAGTTTTATATTGGAAAAAATGTTTGTAGTTCTCTCATAGACTACCGTGTATAGTGAATCAACATTTTGGTGAAATTCCTAAAAGTTCTTGCACACACTGCACTTGTAACTACCCTAGCGTAATCACGGACATGAATATAAATAATCAAGCGTACTTAAATAAACAGATTTATCTAGTTTTATACTGGAAAAAAATAGTTTCCTCCTATTGAATCAATATGTGGGTGAAAGTCCAAATCATATTTCTTGTACACTCAAGGACTTGTAACCACCCACATTGATATCAATAATGAAGCGTAAACAAATACGAATTTTGTATTGAAAAAACAATTATTCATAATTTCCTTCTAGACTACAATGTATATCAATCAGTGAATCAACATTTCAGTGAAAGTCCAAAATCAAATTTCTTGCACACACATGGACTTGTAACCGCCCCAGTCGAAACAAGTACATTATATCAATAATCAAATATCAATAAATGCAAAAATATTGCCAGTTTTATTGTTTTTAAATGTTCATAGTTCTCTCCTGGATTACCATGTATAGTAAATCAGCATATTCGGTGAAATACAAAAATCTACTTTCTTGAACAGAAATGCGCCTTTTACTTCGCATCTCAAGTAAAGTAAATTTAAATATATTATTTAACATAAATAAATGTACAGATATAGCCTGCTTGGGGAGAATTGTCGATATCTGCCTGATAGACTTCATGTATTATGATTTGATATTTTTGTGAAAGCACTATATCAGCTACATTTTGCCTTCTTATAGTTGCGCAAAATATGGTGACCCTCCCGCAAATATATGAAATATCACGTCCCTTCGAAAATGCTTGCTTGATAAATTGCTACGTTATCTCCCAAAACGCCAGCCCTCGCCCCTTTTATTTCTGTCCCTAATCATAGCCCTAACTTACATCAAAATTAAATCAACTGGTACGTGAATTAGCTGATACTGTTTCAGTTATTCATGGGGACAATACTACATCGGGTGGGGGAGGGTAAAGTTTTAGAATGTCGGACAGGGAGCAGGGTCACATTTTAGAAAGGAGGATAGGGGAGGGTCACATTTTAAAGTACAGAACTGGTGTGCACGAAATTCCCTCCACTCAACCCCTGTAATTACTGAAGGCTCCCTAAGTTATCTGTATTGTTCGCAACATCCTCGTACATCGCTGTGTCCCATCAACGATGAGTCTGAGTCCACAGTCGCGTGTGGTTCGATACATGGCGGCCGCTGTGTGGTATGCATCGGAAAAGGGAAACGCAGTGGCCGCTGTACAAGTATAGCCTAGTTCGGAGACAGATTTCCCTCACAAAAAGCCACAATAATTTATTTTCAATAACGCAGCTCGATGTCTCGAAATAATCTTCGAATTCATACCTACTATCCTTTTCGCGTCAAAACGATCTTCTGTCCATTTTTGGGTGCGATTTCCGACGGGACCTGCAGTTTTGGCATGTGTTCATGCAACAGCAGCGTGAGCGTTAAGAACGGCCAAGCTGTGATTGGCTAGTTACCCTCAGTACTGAGTCAATGTGATATATATGTGCCAAGTCGTTCAGACTTTCTTTTACGATACTCTATATACTGAATACCCCACCCGGCTTTTGGCTCAGTAAACATAGAGGACATCTCAAAGTTTGAGAGGAGCTTTCACGCCAGAGATAGCACTTTCCGTACATCAGTAGAGGCAACTATCTTGAATAGTCGATTCAAGATATATAACTTAGAGCAAGGTCTATGTTTTGCAAGTGTTCACAGATTCGATAATCGATAACACTTGTGAATATTGGGTTCGAAATAGCTAATATAAAAAGGACAGAAAATAAGTAATGTGGGAAACGTGCAATACCGAAAAAGTGGGCGTAAATGTCGCCTGTGGCAGAGATTAGAGTGGCTCTTCGTCAGTCTCCCTAGCTGGGTTATAATTATCCCCGCCTCGCTACAATATCTCTGCGGAGATTGTTATTGAACATAAACATAAAATTTACGAATACAAACATCAAAATCGTAGAATAACAGCATGTTTTTTATGGACATGAGCACGGAATTGTAGAATAAATACAACATTTAGAAGACACATTTGTTTTTGATTTTCACAAGTCATGCTTACCATACTGTCATCTAATATCTGTTTTAATGTTAGTTCATTGGGATTATTGTCATGCAGAGAATCCTCAGGATATTTGGAGGGGGTCAGCTAAATCAATGAAGGAATATGATTACCGAAAACAAGAAACAAACTTTGAGACCGAAAGTATGTAATAATGCTCTGCAAGTAGTGAATATTTGCCAGCAAATAACTGACTTAGCTTCTTGTCCGATTAAATTAAATAGAAAGAAAATCAATAGGCTTTAGTATCGATCATAGAGTTGTACAGAACAGAATTGGTTACACAATTTTCGTATTTTCACAGCATTAGAAGAAATTGAGGTTCCCCTGTCGAACGGAATTACTCAAACTATATTCCGTATGGTCAATTAGATCTTGAATAAGAAATAATCGCGGAGCTAAAGAATTGTGAAAGGGGATTATGCTGTTTTGCTGGCATAGTATTTTTCAAGATCGTTACATATTGATGGCATAATAGACAAAGTTTTGAGACTTTAAATGTATAATCTTATTGGCACATATCAATATTATCAAACACAAACAATCCATTATCATGTCGTACTAACCATGTTGTAAAGATTGCATAATGTATTCAGCTACCGATAAGAAATATTAACACGTTGACTAACAACGCTTTCGTATTATTAAACCATTGTAGAAGTTTCAAGTGAATTAATGTACAGAGCGACAAAATGTATTATACTGTTATTGCGATGCTCAGATCTTTCTTAACTTTGATGTTTTCATCGCGCAAACAACTTCCTAATTCGTATTAAAACGCACCATCCTTCTCACTGTAACCGTCCTGCCCAATTGCAATCGTTATCAATTTTAATAATATGTGGACCGGTTTACAGATGACTAGAATAAAAGGGTTAACACAATATCTGAAGTAGAGGACAAGAGGGACATTGAATGGATACTAATATCTACTCTGTGCAGAGTGTATTATCAGTTACTTAGTCTGGAATGGTGTGATGAGGTAAAATCATTTTAATTTTAGTATTGATGCTAGAACTTGTTGAGTCCAACTCCACATGCACAGAAAACCAAACAAAGCCTTTTCGTGAAATCGCATCGATATTATTACGGTTAGATGCCGTATAGGCGAAATAACACTCATCGAAAGTCTACTTAAAAGGACGAAGTCTCTCTTTATGACCTTCCTATGATATCAAGAAATTAAAATTTGGGAGACTTGCATAAAGTCACTGAGGTGACCACTGTTTTAGTATGTTTCAAAAACAAAAAATGAAAAATGTCTGAATGATATTTCAATAGCATCAGCGAACTGTGGGATTAGGGTATAAAAATATAAAAAATGTGAAAAAAATGTGAATACAAACATATAAAAAAAAATGTTAAGTGCATTAAGCAGTAATATTAAGCATGCAAAACTAGAAATAATAATTCCCTATTGCTTGGTATTATGCTGAATGATGGTCAGTTTTCACAAAATAATAACAGAACTAGCAGCATTGAATTTTTCCAGATTTTCTTTTTATTCTGGTTATGAATATGCTTTGCAATTTGTTTCATAACTGGGTTATTGAACCACTTGTTTCTAAGAGCGAGGATTTCGCTGAGCAATTCTTACTCTTGAAGTCATTGCTAGGCGACCGGGTGCCGTACGTTGTGAGTTTGAATCCCATCAAGCATTTACAGAAATTTTTCATGCACAAAGGGAAACCTTTTCTTTGAAGCCAGAGTAGCTTTGAATTTCATGCATTATTTTCATGATTGCATTTTTCAAACCATTTCACGTACATGTGCTAACTGAATGATGTGTATAGAAGTATCACTGCACGCTGATTTGGACTTTGCCTACATGTTTTAACAGGTTGAATAATGAATGGGTGCCACACTCGTCAAGTGGCGCCCCACAGAAAAGTACAAAAAATATATTTCGTGCACATACCTATCGTGATCATACAAGAAACAGGCATGATGCCATGTACTTGAATGCACAACACACATTGGCTGACATTTTGTTGTTGTAATCTGTATTTTCTGTCAGGTGACCAGTTATTGAATTTACATGCCACTCTCGACACATGAGAATGTTAAAGACTTTTTTCAGTCTTTAATGGGTCTAATTCAAAGAAAACTCTTGGAAAACTGAGGATATTTTGAGATAGGTTTATTGAACATTCGCAGCTATTGGGGCTTTAATATCAATCCACTAGTGAAAATACGAAAAGATGGAGACGATTTCTTGGGCCCAAACTGACATGGCATGTGTTCATTTAAGCTAGCCTGGTATTGCCCAGTCACTGCAAGACAAATACCTTTGTTTTACTAGGTCAGAAATGCCTCAGAATACTAATAATATTGTTGTAAATTGCCATTGGTTGTCTAGGGATTTGATGTCGATGACTAAACTGTGAAGTATCACCCTTTGTTTGGACTAAAACCGATTACATTGACAAAACTACTTGGATCGATGTCACCTCATCTCTCAAACATTTACTAATTTTATTTCTGAAGTTCTGCAATATAACACATCATCGCAATTTTTTAGTAGATTTGGCTCATTCACAATGTAAGGTCTTTGGCATTATGTTAGAATCAACACGATTGGAACTAATTTGGGATAGTTGGATTTTCATATTTTTCAAATTTCTCAAAAGTGCTAGGTGCCATATAGCTGAATGTTGCAATATCGCAAATACTCGTAAAAACAGATGAGATAACATTTGTAGATTAAATCGACATTACTTCACCATCCAATTATCCCAAATTAGTTCCAATTGTGTTGATCACGTTTGAGTAGTTTCACTACCTGCATGTTTGATTGACCATCTGCATCCTGTCACATTGGGGCAGTAACGCCTAAAGTGTATGCAAGGGATTATCCAGTCCCATCTTCCTGTAACACAAAATAAGGAAGAATGTAAAGGGGTAAATCACGGCCTGTCTGCTGAACACAGTGGACAGTTGCGATGGCAATCTCATGGAAGACAGGCTAATATACTAGCGTATAGAATTGCTATACAGGATCTGCATTGTATACCGGATAGTAACCAGGAGAAAGATATATAAAGATGATGATTATAATTGTGCCCTTCTCTTGTAGGAGTACCATTTTCTACACTTACCTGGTTGCATGACTCTTGTTAACCTCGCACAGCATACTTTCTCACCCAATGAGCTACGGCCGTGAAATTTCACATAAAAATTGTGTATTGTCAGAAAGATATATCTTGATGAAAGAATGATTCATGATAATGAAAACTCTGAATGTTATCTCTTGAAAAAGATTTGTTATTGTAGACTAAAGGAGAACTGTTTACACTGTCGTGTAATACCCATTTATTGTTTACCTTGAAGCATTTAATTCATAGGCAAATATATCAATCTCATCAAGGAAAGTGTCATTTTACAGAAATATAATCACACAGACAGTGATATGGACAATAGCATTTTGTAAAGCATTCGAGCCCAATCAATATCGTGCAGTTTCAGTATGTTAAACCCTGTTGTGACACAATAGTTGGAACACTTACAGCCATATTTCAATCTGTATATCTTTTTATTTGAAAACGTATAGAAACTAGAAATCACTTGGATTTTATATTAGCGAAAAAAGGTCCAGCGAAAATAGCGAAAATAAATTCCAAGTGATAATAAAGTATTCCTCAGGTATTCGATTAAAAGCTTGTGTCATGAATGGTTTATTATCTGCCTGTATCTGTGTGCGTGCGTGCGTGTGTGGGTACTGCCCATAGCATACACATACAAGCTTCCGTATCATATGTCTCCACCATTTTTGGTGGAGCGGTGTGTCATAGGCTGAATATATTTATGGAAATGAATATGAACATATACAAATATGTAAAATCCACTAGAAAAGACGAATCCCTATCGTTGGTACAGTGACTTGGTATTTTGTTATAGTCAGTTTTCGCAAAATAATGACAAAACTAGCAGCACTGAATTTTTCCAGCTTTCCATTTTGACAATGTTTTTTTCATCTACGAAGGGAAAGCCTGTATTCCTTAATTTCAATCCATTACTATCATAAGATGGAGAGACCATAGACCCATATTGACAAGGCGTTGTATTGCCAAGTCGTTGCAAGGCAAATACTTTTGTATGACAATGTCGGAAAAACCTCAGAAAATTAATATTTTGAAAGGTATAAATTGCCTTCGTTGTCTAGGGATTTGGATTTCGACGACTAAGGCTTGTTTTGACTAAAACCGTTTACATCGACAACACAATTTGGATCGATGTCACCTCACCTCACCTCACCTCACTTCATTGCAGTTTGTAATTTTAAGTTTTGTCATTATTTTGCGAAAACTGACTATAACAAAATACCAAGTCACTGTACAACGATAGGGATTCGTCTTTTCTAGTGGATTTTATATATTTGTATCAGGCTTGTCGTTAGAGTATCAGGCTTGTCGTTAGAGGGATTTGGATTTCGATGACTAAAAAATAAGAGAAGTAGTATAAGGCTTGTTTTGACTAAAACCGTTTACATCGACAACACAATTTGGATCGATGTCACCTCACCTCACCTAACCTCACTTCATTGCAGTTTGTAATTTTAATTCTGAAGTTCCGCAATTCAATACATCGTCGAAATTTATGAGTTTATTTACCTTGTTACACAATGTACACTCTTTTGCATATGTCAGAATCATGTTTGAGTAGTTTCACTACCCTTTCATTTGCACGTTTGATGGCCATCGATCTGCATCCTGTCACCTTTTGGTAGCAACGCCTAAAAGTACCTACAATGAATTATCCAGTCCCTTCTTCCCTGTCACACAAAATAAATAAATATGTAGGGGGTAGATAACGGCCCGTCCGCTGAACACAGTGGGCAGTTGTGGTGGCGATCTCGTGGACCAAAGACTAATATATACTTCACATCATTGCTATACAAGATATCTGCGTTAAACCATCAAGATGATGATTGTAATTCCGAACAGAAGGACCGACTTTGTAGTCTGTATTTTCATCTTTCTGGTGTGCTGCTATATCTCCGCGTCGGTTCCAAGTTGTAAAGTCTACCAATCCACTCATGTCGACTGTACATATCGAGATATGACGTCGGTACCCAGGCACTTGCCGTCATCAGCAACTCACCTGGACCTGTCCTACAATCACATCCCGATTCTTTCGCCAAGAGACTTCGAAAATCTCCACTCACTGGAAGAGTTGACCATGTGGATTGCTGGCGATCTCCATATTGATTCTGGTACATTCGTTGGATTGCAGAGGCTGAGGTCGCTGAGATTCCTCGGCAACGGCTACCTTACATTTGGTAAGGAAACTTTTAAACACCTCTCCAGCCTGCAAACACTCGAAATTCCGATTAAGAGTGTCACACATATGCCAGAATACGTGTTCTCGAACCTGACCAATTTATCCAAGCTTTCAATACGTGTGCCTGCTCAGGTGAGAGCCGATTACACCCTTCTACCATCGTCACTGTTGCGAGGCCTGCGATACTTAGAAGAATTCTCCTTTGACGGGTCGTCGTTGGCAAACTTATCAAGAGAATCATTTGCAGACTCGCAAAACCTTAAAAAAGTGCATATTGAGTTGTTATTTCTGGAGTGTGGGCAAATCGAAATATTGAATTCCTTAAAAAAACTTGAAACAGTGAGTTTTAATATGTTACATGTAAAAACAGTCTGTAATGTTACATTCTCAATTTTTCCAAGCTTAAAAGAAGTCTCATTTGATGGGATCATTATATATGATGATGCATTTCCAGTATTTGACTTTTCAAAGAATAATTTACATAAATTATATATCAAATTACCATCAGTGACTTATGAGGAAGCAAATCAACTTCCTCGTTTGTTGCTCAGTACTGTGTCTCAGTTGAAAATAACGGGCCATGTTGACCTTAGAACATTTGAGTACTTCCTCACTAGTCTACGCAATGTGAGCATTAATTTTCTCTCAGTGTATAGTGTAGGCCTATTTGATGAAAAATACCGATACAATATTACAGATACCACATTTGAAAGTCTTGCCGATAGTAACGTGCAAGAGATTTATATATATCGTAATCCATTGGACACAATCGCTGAAAAGTCTTTTCTATGTCTGGCTCAACTAAAAAAGTTGCATATAGATCTCTGTAACCTTGGTGATGACGCCTTTGTATCACTTAATGGCTTGACGACCTTGACAACATTGATACTGACTAATAACAAGTTTCAAAGTTTCAACCTTCTCTTATCCACCATATCAGGAATGAAAGACCTGAGAAATCTTGATGTCAGCAGAAATATGTTCGGAGGACAGATCGATGAATATGCGTTTGGGAAACATCAGGCCCTTACGTCAATCAATCTAAGTGGTAACAGGTTTAGTTCTATACGACAAAAGAGTTTTGTTTACTTTTAAATTTGCAACATTTAGACTTATCTCAGAATAACATAAATCTGGTGCCCAATGGGGCTTTCCATACACTGACAACTTTAAATAGCCTTCTGCTTTTTAACAACGAACTGTTTCATCAGGAAGATCCGGGTCAAAACAGGCACCCATTCGAGAACCTTACAAACCTCACTAACCTAACATTAACTGTGAAAAATTTAAATTTAGTTAATATAATCTATTTAAAAGACACACCACATCTCGAGAGTCTGCACATAGATGGTAATCAGGCTTTCAAAACTCAGCTCTTCTCAGAAAATCTCCGACTTGAATATTTGACACGGTTAGTCGTTGAAAATATCAACTTCGAGAAACGGGATGAGGTTAGTGTGATACTTAACACTGAAGTGATAAATGTCCGACCTCGGCAATTTCTCACAAATCTGCTACTGCCACATAACAATTTTGACCAACTCAACTTCACAAGTTTGAATGACTTCAGAAACCTCGTGGAATTGTCTGTGGCAAATAACAAATTATCGGTCGTTCGAGGCACGCCTAATAAGTTAAACAAACTAGAAACACTTGATTTATCTGGGATTTGATCACAGTTTTGTCCTCTGAAATTCTCACTATTTCCTCCTTGAGATTGTTAAAAGTCAACGGTAATCCTTTTGACTGCTCTTGTAAAATGAAACCGTTTAAAGATTGGTTGAGAAAAGATGAGAAATCCCTTGTATATTCAAATTATCTTTATATAGAGCGCAACACGTGTTCTTTACCCAAATCAAAATATGGCATTCCCGTTAATGCGGTGGACCTTGGCCTCGAATGCAATTTAGCATTGATTATTTCAGTACCACTGACATGTTTCATCGTTATCGTGATAATTGCCGTAGCATTGGTTAGGCGGTTTCATTGGCACATGCGCTTTGCGTACTTCCACATTAAACTGAGACTGGGTGGATACCAGCTCCAAATCAATGATGAGGAACAACCAATTAATAAACGATATGACGCATTTGTTGTGTACAACCAACATGACAGCGACTGGGTCATACATGAATTGGTCCCCCATCTGGAGAACATTGACCCGCCTAATAACTACAAACTCTGCATACACGAACGGGACTTTTTACCCGGTAACGATATTTTTGAAAATATTCTTGATAGTATCGAGCAGAGCAAGAAAACCATGCTGATACTGTCTCCAGATTTTGCTGCGAGTGAATGGTGTTACTTTGAAATGAGGATGGCACAGAGATAGAAACGAGATATTATTGTAATGGTATCACTGAAAAAAATCCCTGATGATGATATGCCTCGTATTTTACGTAACATCCTGCTGAACAAAACGTACTTGGAGTGGCCAGAAAATGAAATGGGTAGGAGGCTGTTTTGGGAAAAGTTGAAAGTCGCACTGAGATCAGACAGCAGAGTGAACAGAGTAGCCGCACTGTGAAAAGAGACTTGAGGTTTAGAGCTTTAGCTTTTGGCGGAAAAAATAAAGATAGAGAAAATACCTATAATTAGATAAACCAATGATATCGGTAGTTATATTAGTAGAATCTTAAATAAAACACAAAGAATCATGTAGATACAATTGGTGTATTTTGAAGATGTCAGAGCTTTGACTTCTTGAGATTTAATGAAAAATCAATACATTTCATACTTGCCACAGGCTTTGAACTAAATCAGGAGTATGCATTTATACCTGTTACCTGAAATGTGATTTCTTATTAACTATTTTAAATTTGTACTGATTGCCATTAGATAGAAGCAAAGTAAATAATTATTTGTTGTTAATTTAAAACAGTTACTGAAGCCAGCAGACGGTATTTCATGCATGTTTTGTATGTACGTACGTACGTATTTATGTATGTATGCATGCATGCATGCATGCATGCATGTATGTATGTATGTATGTATGTATGTATGTATGTATGTATGTATGTATGTATGTATGTATGCATGCATGCATGCATGCATGCATGCACATGCATGCATGCATGCATGCATGCATGCATGTATGTATGTATGTATGTATGTATGTATGTATGTATGTATGTATGTATGTATGTATGTATGTATGTATGTATGTATGTATGTATGTACAGGCATGGACATTATGTACAGAGTTCATTAGCACAGATTTGTCATTTCAATGGTAATTTTCATTCATAATGTGTTGTTCTTTCATGATACACTTTAAAACACTTTAATGACTTGAATTTTACAAGTGGTATGTGAGTAAACGGTGAATTAAATCTTCTGTGTGAATTTTATCTACATTGACTGTGTTGACTGTTGTATCTGAATAATGTAATGGAGAGAGAGAGAGAGAGAGAGAGAGAGAGAGAGAGAGAGAGGAGAGAGAGAGAGAGAGAGAGAGAGACAGACAGACAGACAGACAGACAGAGACTGAAAGAGGATAAGAGAGGTTATGAAAGGCACTGTATATTCTAAGAGAACTTTCATATCCGTAGAGAGATTGCAGATCGAATGGTCGCTGTTGCATTGGAATTTTGCGATGGTGCTGATTTCACTATGAGGCGCCAAATGTAAAAAATTATTTACACAATCAGCCTTATTTTAGAGATAGAACAGCTACTGAGCATATGTATATAGAGAGGAATTTAAATATATATATGTATATATATATATATATATATATATATATATATATATATATATATATATATATATGGACATACAAACACATATACATTGGTCATACATATGTATGCATACATATACGTGTATGCATACATATATATACGCATACAGGGTATTCATTTATACATGTAGAATACATATACATACATACATAAATACATACATACATACATACATACATACATACATACATACATACATACATACATACATACATACGTACGTGCACACATACATTCGAACAAACATGCATAAACACACACACTATACATACATATAAACAAACACAGATACATAAATACATACATACATACATACATACAAACATACATACAACATGTAACAACTTAGCCGGCTATTGAACCACTCTTTTTGGGAGTAGAGATTTAGCCGAGCGGTTCTCTCTGTGGCCTCTCCGCTAGGCGACTGATGCCGTATGTTGTGGGTTCGAACCCGATTGAAAACTAGCCGTATTTTCTACCCTTGGTAGGTAACTCTGCTGGTGGACAGAATTGTCCCCGAGGTTATCGTTCGGTCAGTTAAAGCGATGAATTCGTTTCTTCGCCTGGATAAAGTTTGTATGTGCGATGTGTGATAGTGAGCATGTGTGCCTGAGTGCTTCACGAACTCTAAAACGTGTGGAGCAGTCCTCAGTCAGAAAAATGTAACAACTTAGCCGGCTATTGAACCACTCTTTTTTGGGAGTGGAGATTTAGCCGAGCGGTTCTCTCTGTAGCCTCTCCGCTATGCGACTGATGCCGTATGTTGTGGGTTCAAACCGGATTGAAAACTGGCCGAAAACATACATACATACATACATACATACATACATACATACATACATACATATATAAGTTACATAAATACATAGAGCCTGGAATTGGATAAATTTACATTAAGCCTCGCTTTCGACATACAGTTGAAAACGAGGTTGAATGTAATTTTTTTCAACTGTATTAAAGGTTGTCTCTAAAACATTTACATTCAACCTGCTTTCGACATACAGTTGAAAACGAGGTTGTATGAACATTTTTTGAACTGTAGCTTGTCTCGAAAATATTTACATTCAACTTCGCTTTCGACATACAGTTGAAAACGAGGTTGAATGTACATTTTTTCAACTGTAAGCTTAGGGAGCCTTCAGTAATTACAGGGGGTGGGCCGGGGGAATTTCGCGCACACCTGTACCGTAAAATGTGACCCTCCCCCTATCCTCCTGTCTAAAATGTGACCCTCCCCTTGTCCGACATTCTAAAACTTGACCCCCCCCCCAACCACTGCGGTATTCTCCCCAGGAATAACTAAAACAGTATCAGCTAATTTACATAACAGTTGGTTCAATTGTTATGTTAGGGACAAATTACAGAGGGGAGGGCTGGTGTTTTTGGAGGGACAGTCGCAATTTATCACGCAAGAATTTTTGAAGAGATATGGTATTTCATACAGTTTAGGGAGGGTCACCATATTTTGTGCAACTATAAGAAGGCAAGATGTAGCTGATTTAGTGCTTCATCCAAAAATATCAAATCATAATACATGGAGTCTATCAGGCAAATTATTGACAATTTACCCCACAAACATGCTATATCTGTATTTTATATATGCTTGATAATGTATTTAAATGTACTTTGCTTGAATAGGGAAGTAAAATGAACATTTGTGTACAAGAAATTGATTTCTGAATTTCATCTAAAAAGTTGGTTCACTATCCATGGTGTTTATGATTAAATTATGAATAGTTTTTTCCAATACAAAAATAGGTAAATCTTTGCATTTGTGTACTCTTGATTATTGATATTAATTTTCTTGATTAGACTACAGTGGTTACAAGTCTATGGTTGTGTAAGAAATTTGATTTTGGAATTTCACCAAAATGTCATTCAATACACTATGCATTGGGGTCTATGATGAAACTATGAATAATTTTTTTCAGTACAAAATTAGATAAATCTGTGCATTTATGCATGCTTGATTATTTAGATTATTGTTCTTGATTAGACTACAGTGGTTACAAGTCTATGGTTGTGCAAGAAATATGATTTCGGAATTTCACCAAAATGTCCATACGCTATGCATTGGGGTCTATGATGAAACTATGAATAATATTTTTTCAGTACAAAATTAGATAAATCTGTGCATTTATGTATGCTTGATTATTCACATTGTTGTTCTTGATAAGACTAGAGTGGTTACAAGTCCATGGTTGTGCAAGAAATTTGATTTTGGAATTTCACCAAAATGTCGATTCACTATGCATTGGGGTCTATGATGAAACTATGAATAATTTTTTTTCAGTACAAAATTAGAAAAATCTGTGCATTTATGCATGCTTGATTATTTAGATTATTGTTCTTGATTAGACTACAGTGGTTACAAGTCCATGGTTGTGCAAGAAATTTGATTTTGGAATTTCACCAAAATGTCGATTCACTATGCATTGGGGTCTATGATGAAACTATGAATAATTTTTTTTCAGTACAAAATTAGAAAAATCTGTGCATTTATGCATGCTTGATTATTTAGATTATTGTTCTTGATTAGACTACAGTGGTTACAAGTCTATGGTTGTGTAAGAAATTTGATTTTGGAATCTCACCAAAATGTCAATTCACTATGCATGGCGGTCTATAAGTGTGGTCGTATTTTGTTGGTGATTTCCTTTTCAAGAAATATCACACGGACAATCAAAGTTTGGCCATAATATCAGCTTCTGTCATAAGTGACCCTCCCCCCAAGATAGGTTTATAAAAAGTGACCCTCCCCCTTGAACTGTTTTCTAAAAAGTGACCCTCCCCCCAATTCCCCCAGCCCACCCCCCTGTAATTACTGAAGGCTCCCTTATGTCTCGAAAACATTTACATTCAACCTCGTTTTCACTCTGCATACAGTCAGCTGTAAAATTTTATATACACGTAATACCAGCTGCAAAACTTAATATACAGTCTCGTTAACGTTTTCACATAGATGGGATTCGGAAATTTATTTTCACATTGATGGGACTCGGAAATTTATATATATACACCCTCGTTTTCGAAATATGATAGTGACTTCCAAATGCTCATATAATGTCGGTCGAAAGTTGATGTTGTGTTAACACTGCTGCACATAGCAGGGCTTGTGTGTTTCACAAGACCAAAGAAATATTCAATTTTTACTACGGCCCTCCTAGTGGTCCAGCCTACAATGCTTCGCGTTCCCAGCGTTGAAGGTGCTGGACGGAAGGCGGTAGGCCTCTCGCGCCGCGCTGGGAAAACACAGTATCGTACGCAGGGCCATGGAGCTAAGAAGTTACCATGGCAGTGCTAAGAATGACCCAGGCTAGTGCAATTATTGTAGCCCATATGGCGTGCGCTGGCTTTTCTGACCTGTTTTCTTTGCAGCGCTGGCCTGTAGTGGCCGGTGCTGCACAGCAACATGTTAGAAAAAGATCACGCACAGCCCGGCCGCCGGCCGGCGGTGAGCTGCCTTTTTTGCGGCTAGACCCTGGCAAGACTAAAGCTATTAAACACACGCATAGTGGTGGCGCTTGTGCTGTTAATCAAGTGCATTTGAACTTTCTGGTTTATTTTGTGCTAGCGACAACAATGACCGTGGTATTGCTATCTGGAGAGATCACCACTGATCTAGGCTGTTCCGTGTTCTTAGAAAAAGGTATCTGCTAAAGTGCGGGCTGCGGGTTTTTAGAATTATGGCTAGATTTCTAATATATGTAATATGGCATTTAGTATATAAGAAATAAAACCTTTAGAAGGTGTCTATTATCAATAATCATGATCAGGTCTATCGTACAGTATCCCTTTTCCTGCCAAGTCCATATTTCAACATCAGGTCAAGATGGTTGAAATTAATGAAACACAACTATATGGTGTATTTTAACATAATACTGTACTGTTGAAAACATATATGCTGTAAACTTGATTTTTTGGACTAAAGATGCTATAACAGACCAAACCAAGTGGGTGAAAATACGTCATGTTTCTGAAAAAAAATCAAAATCTGCTAAACTAAAAGCGGCGATTCCGAGGACCAATTTATTTATTCCGAGCTGCCTGGCCATTACAAATAATTTGGGATCTGAAATCACTATTCTTTCTTGCCATGGATGTGAGTGAGAAATAATACCAGACTGACAAAAAAAAAAAAAAAAAATTCGCGCCTTGGAAATGTCGCCACTTATCGCGGAATGGTTACATTTCTAGTATCAGGCCATAGGAAGTAAATTCTTTGTAATGCATCTATTAACAATTCGGTTTTAGGGCAACACATACAGAAAATTAAACAATGCGTACTTAAATGCAATGTGTAAGGAAAGATTTGACTTCCAAAAGCGTAGAAGCGATGTCTTTTTAAATGCAGTGTATTTTTCATGAAATCTATAAAAAGAAAAAGACGTACAACAAAGGACTTAGTTTACTTTGCCGTTTCGGTTCAACCGAGGTCGCGACCGAAGAGAACGACATTCCACTAACATTTTAAGCGAGAATTTCCGCGGGAAAAACACGCCGGTGCGTTGACTTATTTTCAGGAATCGATCTAATAGGAATATTTTTGGATGAGTTTGTGTTCTGCAGCTCTCAATAATTGTGTATCTCCTAATATCATGAACGTATTCTATGACTTGCACCTGCAGTATGATAGTCGCTCCATATGCATTTGATCCAGCGTGACTATGAAAAGTTTCCTAGGACTATTATCGTGTTCACCACAATAAAATAATTTTAAACGGCATTGAAAACGATTCTGAAAATTGTGCTTTTATCGGCGGTTGAACTAATCTGAAGTGTGAGAAGGCCATGGCATTCTATGAAAAAGTAACAAATTATTAGGCGTGTCGACTTTCAACGAACTGTAAGCTTAGTTCATCTCCCAGTTTATCTGTGCTGTCAACGATCCGAAATTTACCTTTAAACTATCCATCCTAATAATAACTTAAAAAGTTAAAATTGCGAGTTGTTGTGAAATCTGTCTTGTGTTCATATTATTACTCATCCGTGTTCAGTCATATCATTTCGAAAGCTTCGATCGGCAGTGCGCTGTGCAACGGCGAATGTTGGATGGGAAATGGACTATTCTGACGTTGGTGGCGCTTTACCAGATGTAAGCTAAAATAACGGCATTATTCAAGAAGTTCACGGCTTTCATTCCATAAACAAATGCATCTAGATGCTATTTTAGCATTTATTCTAACTACTAGCGAAAATGATACCAAAAATCACACATTTTTTCAAGCCCGCAACCCGCAGCCCGCAAAATAGCGCATCCGGTAGAAAAAAAAAAAGGATAGGCGCTTGGCGTCGACTACACAGTGCTCGTTCACCGAAGACTGCAGTCGGCTGTGCAACCTACTTTCGTGGTCTTCAGAGTTAAGAAAATAAAGACAAAAATTTAATTTGGAAATTTTGGTGCCATAAACCCATGCACAATTATCGATGAAGGCAAATGTGGGTAACAAGACAGCAATTCTTGGTCTTGGACTTTCCTCGGGGCATTCGACGCAAGGAGTATTCGAGTATGGCGGTACACAGAGCATGGTGCTTGGTTGTGTTTACGAGAATTAGAAATGATCAGACATTTTAATTCACCAGTCAATCAGCGACACTCAGCCGATAGAGTATATGATATTCATTGAACATGGCATGGAAGTAGAAAGCGATCTCTTGCGACCTCCATGACGTCTTCAATGAATCTCATATACTCTGTCAGTTGAGCGTCGCTGATTTACTGTTCAATCTTTAAAAAAGGCACAAAAGATGATCCAGGAAATTATAGACCTATATCAGTATTGCCCCTGTTAAGTAAGATTCTAGAAAAAATTGTCAATGCACGCTTAATTCAGTACATAGAAAAAAAACAATATTTTATATGAGCATCAATATGGATTTCGTCATAAATACAGCACAAAACTTTCAATTGTAAATCTAATCAATTATCTTATCAAACAACTTGATAATGGCAAAGTAACACTCGGTATTTTCCTTGACTTCTCTAAAGCTTTTGATACAATCAATCATGAAATTCTTCTTTCTAAACTTTCTCACTATGGTATTCGAGGTCTTCCTTTACTTTGGTTCAGAAATTACTTACACAATAGATCCCAACTAGTCTCTGTCAATAATAATGCCTCATCATTCCTTAATGTTACATCAGTGGACATTCACCTCAATACTGTAGTGGACTGGTGCAGGGCTAACAAACTTACTGTAAACTACCTCAAAACAAATTACATTGTCTTCAGAAATCATAACAAACATATTTTCTTGAATGGTACTCTACACATCAATAATACAGTTATCAATGAGGTTGAAGTGACATCATTTGTAGGTATTCACATGGACAGACATCTTAAATGGTCAAAGCACATTAAAATGATTAATTCTACTATCAGAAAAAAGGTTGGCATCCTTTTCAAATTGAGACAGTTTTTACCACGCAATATCCTTATTCTTCTATACAAAACTTTCATCCTACCACACATCACTTATGGTCTTGAAGTTTGGGGTTCAACATATTCCTCACATCTCAATAGTATCTTTCTTTCGCAAAAAATGGCAGTCAGAGCTATAACTTTCAGTGACTTCACAGCAAACTCAGCTACTCTTTTCAAACAACTTAATATTCTCGATATATACAAATTACATAAATTACATATCAGTACATTCATGTATGATCTTATAAATAATAACTTGCCACACAGTCTTACAACATACTGTCAGTTGCCTTCTCATTGCTACAGTACTCGTCATAAAATTAATGGTAACCTTTATGTCCCAAGTGTCAACACTTCCTTGGGTAAATTCTCGATATCATATACAGGCTGCATCTATTGGAATACATTACCTAAACAAATTAAAACAAAAACCACTAGAAGTTCGTTCAGACACTCCCTTTCAAGTCTCCTCATACACGGTTAGTGTTTTACATGACGAAGAGTTATATTCAACTTTACAAATATGTATATCATAGATATATAAATATATATATTTCACTATACATTTTGTTTTTTGGTTTTTTTTTGTTTTTGTTTTTTGTTTTTTTGTTTTTTTTAATTTTATTTTACATATTTTCTACTTATTCGTAATGTATTTTTTGTAGTTGTGTTTATTTACTTAGTTACTTAGCACTTTCAAGTCTACTTTTACACGATTGTTTTTGGGTTTTTTTTAAGTGATGAAGAGTTATATTCAACTTTACATATATGTATATCATATTTAAATATATATATATTTTATATACGTTTTTTTTTCTCTCTTATCGTTTTCTTTTTTACGCATTTCTACTTACTCGTAATGTATCTATTTAGTTATATATTTATTTATGTAGTTGTTCTTATTCACTTAGTTACTTTGTTACAATTAGGTTACTTTGCAATCCCACTACTTTCATGTACACTACCCTCGATATACTTCAGTTTTCTTTTTTCTTCTTCGTTTCCTTGCTTTAACATCAAATGGCTTTGGGAACGGACTAGACTAGCATTTGCTATTTTCCGTTTCCATTTACCCTTTATCACAGCACAACTCAGATGTACATTCATCATTGAATTGTAATATTATTATGATTAAGGGTAATAAAGATTATTATTGTTATTATTATACTGTTGAATTTGAGTGTCTGATCATTTCTAATTCTCGTAAACACGATAAACACAACCGTTGTATAAGGGACTGGTCAGTTTCTTCGGCCGGGGTGGATTATTTTTTGCCGACGACAAAAAGTGGCTGAACCCCTATTCCAACTTTCGAAAACAGGTTGTCCCCATATTCCAACTTTCGAAAACAGGGTGACCCCCCTGTGTGAAACAAAGGTAAAACAAAAGGTGAATATAAATTGAATAATTCCATTTATAAGCTTAATATTATATATATATATATATATATATATATATATATATATATATATATATATATATATATATATATATATTTATATATATATGATTTTGGGGGCATATTTTCAACAATTAGTCATTCTGTGTTTTAATGAAATTGGTGTCATGTCAGTTGTAAGATAGGGACTTAAAAGTGACAATTCTAAAGTTTGAGTACAGTATTTTTGAATGAGCTGTATGTATTCCAACTCTCTTTATGCATAAGCAGATGTCCAGAAACTGATTGTAAGGAAAATGTGATTGAAATATTAGTGCATGTTGCTTCTATATAGAGAATACAGAAAAGTATCAGGAACTGGCCATGCTTTTCATATGAAGGGCATGCTGAAAAATATGTTTGATATTTTAAAGAAATGCGCCCAAGGGTGCGCAGAAACATTTTAAACATACAGATATCTCAAATATATATATGTCAAATATATAAAGTTTTGCACTAGGAAAGGGCTCTAAAAATATGTCTTATTATCATTAAAGAACTTGCCCGAATTGCGCGCCAAAAATGCAACTCAATGCTGAAATTGTGGCTGTCACAATGCATTTTATGCAAGTATGAGCCCTTGTTGAACTTGAAAAACACACTACCCCCCGATTTGGCATTTCAAAAACATGGTGACCCCATCACCAAAGTCAAAAATAGGGTACCACCCCCATGAATCCACCGCCCCCCCCCTGGCTGAAGTAACTGACCAGTCCCTTAGCTACATGCTCGCGTGTACCTCCACCATGCTCCTTGTGTCAAATGCCCCGAGGAAAGTTCAAGACCAAGAACTGCTGTCTTTTAACTCAAATTTATTTTCATCCATCATTGTGCATGGGTTTATGGCACCAAGATTTCAGTATTAAATTTTTGTCTTTATTCTCGTAACTGTGTAGACCGCGAAAGTTCATTGCACAGCTGACGGACTGCAGCGGTCTCAGTGAACGATCGTTGTATGGTTGACGCCGTTGTATGGTTGACGAGTAGCCCTGCATACAGGTCTGTGTGTTCCGGGCATTATACGGCCTCCACCACAGCCGCGCGCCGGGAACACACAGACATGTACACGGGGCTAGGCTACGAGCAGCCCAGATCAGTAGTGATCTCACCTGATAGCAATACCACGATCATTGTTGTGTCTAGCTTTTTATTATTATTGTTGTGGCTAGATCAAAATAAACCGGAAAGTTCAAATGCACTTGAATAGCACAAGCGCCAGCACTATGCGTGTATTAGCTTTCGTCTTGCCAGGGTCTAGTCGCGTATGATACCGGGCAGAGTTCAATCACACTTTCTGAGCACAAGCATCACTAGGTATTACACTTAATCCAAGACGAGTCTGTATGTAAAAGTTTCCCATCGAGTCTGTGTATAAAACTTCCCAGCTAGCTGTATGTAAAAATTTTCCCACCGAGTCTGTGTATAAAACTTCCCAGCGTGTTGTGTCTTCAGAACGAGTTTGTATGTAAAATTTTCCCATCGAGTCTTTGTATAAAAACTTCCGAGCGTGCTGTGTCTTCAGAATGAGTTTGTGTGTAAAATTTTCTCATCGAGTCTTTGTATAAAACTTCTCAGCTATAGCTCTCTTCAGAACGAGTCTGTATATGTAAAATTTTCCCACCGAGTCTGTGTATAAAACTTCCCAGCGTGCTGTGTCTTCAGAACGAGTTTGTATGTAAAATTTTCCGACTGAGTCTGTGTATAAAACTTCTCAGCTATAGCTCTCTTCAGAACGAGTTTGTATGTAAAACTTTCCAACCGAGTCTGTGTATAAAACTTCCAAGCTGTAGCTGTGCCCTCAGAACGAGACTGTATGTAAAATTTTCCGACTGAGTCTGTGTGTGTATAAAACTTCTCAGCTATAGCTCTCTTCAGAACGGGTTTGTATGTAAAACTTTCCAACCGAGTCTGTGTATAAAACTTCCAAGCTGTAGCTGTGCCCTCAGAACGAGACTGTATGTAAAATTTTGCTTTGTGTAGTTGTATAATCAGATCGAGGCTGATATATATAAACTTTGCAGCTGTGCTGAGCTGAGTATTACTCAGTTTCTCACATATAGAACCTCGTTCTGATACAGCGATACTTCATCAGAACGAGGCTGTGTATATAAGATTTTGCAGCGCTGTCAGATACTGTAAACGTCAGCAGCTGCCTCGAAAACGAGGCTTAATGTAAAATCTTCGAGCTGTATCAAAGTCCGATGTATGTATGTATGTATGTATGTATGTATGTATGTATGTATGTATGTATGTATGTATGTATGTATGTGTGTGTGTATGAGTGTATGTATGTATGTATGTATGTATGTATGTATGTATGTATGTATGTATGTATGTATGTATGTATGTATGTATGTGTGAATGAATACGCAATATGCGTGCGCGTATTTTTTACTATATGTATGTATATGTATGCATATACGCAAACATGTGTGGGGCAATGTATCTGTATGTGTGTGTGTGCATACACACGCACACATATATATGTGTATATATATATATATATATATATATATATAATATATATATATATATATATATATATATATATATATATATAATTCCTCTCAATATACATTTTCCATCTTTTCTATCTCTAAATAAGCTTGATTGTGTAAATTAATTTTTTTACATTTGGTGCCCCATATTTCACTAAGTCGTTTGGGGATGAGCGATGGTGATTTTGAAGTGTTGTCATTCAATATTCCTCGTGATTCTAAAGGCCTATCGAGAGCTGAGAGAAAAAGTCACCCACATTTTAATTACTATGTAAACATCACACAGTAGGCCTATATCAGGTACATGCAGAGCAACATTCCCGAAAAGGTTATAAATGATGTTTTGTACAGAGGCCAGTGTTTCTTATCGGTGTCAGAATAAGTTTTCAATAAGTTTAAAATGTTGTTGGTCGATAACATTGATTGTACAAACCATATTTTACTTTTTAAGTCAGAAAACCATGTCTATGATGTCATCAACATACTACGGCTCATACCGTTGACGGCTGATGCTGTAAAATCCAGAGTCCATGCATTTAAACAGTATATAGACGAGGTAATGTAATCTGAACTTGATGACTATTTTAACTAGGGATGGACCATTATGTCTTTGGAGAGGGTTGTCAATTTTGTTCTGTGTTCCGCAGCTTTCTCAAATTTTGTGAGGCATGCATGCCTTTCGCTTTAAATTACGTAACTTTTCGACTCTCCTTCATGAGAATGTTGTCTTTTAAAAAGCAGTATGGTTGCAAAAAACATTTTCATGAATTTTCGATGTGTAGATTGTTTACCACTCTGGACCAACCCCCTCCGAAGGTTTAACGGTCGCTCAACTTCACCATGAAAACAAACCTGTGCTGTCGTAAATATAATCACATTCCTTTTAAATTATTTATGGTATCATTGAAACTAAAGTTATCAAATTTCTTTAAATTTTTGGCGGAATTTAGTATTCTACTTCTCTTTTTATTTTTTTAGGGGAAGAAATATAAAGGAAAAGTTTATTTGTTACAGAGGGATTCTGCTCGTTAGCAGTGTAGTCTGCAATAATGTTTACTTACATATCCAACGATAAAGCAGCTTATGTTTGGTTAAGAACTTACATCAGGCAAGATATTTCACTGGTGAAATACTAGTATTCACTTCTGGAAAGTGTATAAGTAAGTATTGTCGGAGTATGCCAATCAAATGTTAGTAACTCTTTACCAGTGAACATATCCTTGTCCTACAAATGCGCACCATGTACCATCATAAAATTTTATGAGGAATGGATGTTTCAAAAAAAAAAAAAAAAAAAAAAAAAAAAAAAAATATATATATATATATATATATATATATATATATATATTATATATATATATATATATATATATTGCCCCTCTTCATGAGGATGTTGCCTTTTAAAAAAGCAGCACGGTTGTAAGACATTTTCATCAATTTTTGCTGTGTAGATTTTTAACCACTCTTGACCACCCGCTCCAAAGGTTCAATGGTTGTTCACCTTAATCATGAAAAAAAACCTGTGCTATCATAAATATAATCACATCCCTTTTAAATTATTTATGGTATCATTGAAACTAAAGCTATCAACTTTCTGAAATTTTCAACAGAATTTATTATCTCAGTTCTCTTTTTTATTTTTTTAGGGAAGGAAATGTAACGGAAAAGTTTATCTGTTACAGAGCGATTCTGCTTGTGAGCAGTATAGTCTGCAATATCCAACGATAAAGCTGTCATGCTTGGTTGAGAACTTACATCAGACATAAAATATTTCATGTGTTAAATACTAGTACTCACTTCTGGAAAGTGTATAAGTAAGTATTGTCAGAGTATGTAAATCAAATTTTGGTGACTCATTACCGGCGAACACTTCCTTGTTCTAAAACTGTGCACCATGTAACACCCATCATCAACTTGCCTTCAGTGATCTTCACCTAGCTTGACAAATTACATATTCAATTGCTCTGTGATATTTGTGACAGATACAGCACAATCTGGCAGCTGTGTTGTTAGCTACCATGAATATTCTGTATGCCCAGTACAAGAACATCAAAAGCACAAGCACTCAGCTGCTGAGGCACCAGGGCCTTCGGGCGGAAGATGGTGGAAGAGATGCTGTAAGTGTGATCGTTTGCTGTGTTGTCAAATAAATAGTCAAGTAAAACTGATCTAAACACCCAGCTGCTGTAACGTTTGACATTAAGTCATTTATTTTCTCCACCATTAACCATTGTTTCTTAGGTCTATGCCAAATAGCATGTTGCAATATCTAGAATTCAACTAGTCCATCTTGAGCGCGCGCGCGCGTGTGTGTATGTGTATGTGTGTGATGTGCATCATTAATGATGATAACTTAAATCAAGTCCAGACCTAAATTTAAGTCATCAACAATAATGAATATCACACATATATAGTCTATATTGATCAGCCAAACACTCTATATTTCAGCATGCTATAGTGAGTGGAACTGTAGTTGATGTGTGGAACAATAATACACTCTATATTTCAGCATGCTATAGTGAGTGGAACTGTAGTTGATGTGTGGAACAATAATTACTGAAATTTTTGACAAAGGTTACAGTTACTGGGTCTTTAATCCTGATGGTTTTCCCAGACTTTGTTTGCTTACCATACGTAGTTCTTCATGTGATGTTTTGACTCACTGGCATGTCAAGCTGTGAAAAGGCAGTTTTTTCAATGACAGTCAGTACAAATTTGAAGTTATAAGTCAAGTAAGGACAAAGAATTTGGGTGTTATGACAATGTGATTAGAAAGTAACAACATTTAACAAGAAAAGCAAAGAGGAAGCAAAGGTCTCAATGTTGCCATCTCTACATGTTATTTGAATCAAATTGCTGTTATGACAGCAAGTTTACAACTATTGATAAACACTCTAGATATAAAACAAGTCAAATCAACAGAGCTGTTTTCAACTTTAGTGGGCATTTATGTACTTAATCATCAACTGCATCATTAAAGGCTATCATATCGCACCAAGGCCTGGTAAAGAAGTATAGTTCTTTAATCTGGAAGAAAGAGTTGGTGGCCTGATTTTTGAAATCAACAAAATTATCTTTTCAAACATAAGTACTGCTTGTCACATTGGTACTTTTGTGAACAAATTGATGCTGATTTTCCCAACAGTGTCATAAGTTGTTTTCAAGGTGTCTATTAACTTTTCTTTTTTCTCAGTATATCAACTACTTGAGGAAGCAAGCCAGAGTCTTGATAACATTTGCTGGAATGCTGCCTTATAGAATGCCAGGGGATACAAATGCTAGACTTGTGCAACTTGAAGTTCTTATGCAATGAAAATAAAGACAGTCTCTCAGGAGTGTATCAGTTTTGGCCATGAGTAGCTTCATCTGTGGTAGCTTGAATGGGGTAATTATAGATGGCATGATGGGAAATATAGCAGAGAAAGGGGAAGTGGTGGGGTCATGTGGTTCTGGGTTAGGGTCATTATCCATAGGGGTAAGAAGTGACAATGAATGAGTAAAGAGTGTACTTTTCAAGAAAAATAGTGACAACATCACTGTTCGCTCCCATATATTTATCAAAACAAGTCAACAATTGTATGAAACATGGACATACATATACAGACAGACTGACATACACAGACTGGCACAGAGTGATGACATTGACCCCAAGTGTGCCTTGGCCCATGGAGAGTGATAAAGATATAACAAACAGCTGAAAGTAATGATAAAATAGTCAAGTATAGGCCTATACAGGCACTGAGAGTGAATATGTTACAGCAATTTGATTAGTTTCTTTTCCTTTTCTACTTCTGTGATAATCTTTAAGACAATCAATCTGCAGGGCAGTTTATGTATTGACAAATATGTTATATTTTACAAGCACATAGCAAACTGTTCTTGATTTTTTCATTTACAATATTTGACATAGACTGAAATACATAACATGCAACCAATGTTTACACTTTGCCCATACACCAGATACATGGAGAAATTTCAACATACAATCATCAACTCAGAAACCCTACAGGGAAAAGTAAACATTGTTTTCTTCCAGAACAGCTGGTGCATCCACATCTAGAACAACTTACAAACTTAACCAATTACACAAGGATGATGACACAAGAGATAAAGTTAAACTGTGATGAACTTGACTATTCCTTTCAAATCCTTGCCTAACTTGACATCTTAAACTAAAATACACTGCATGGTTAATTGTGCACAAAAATACATCAGGGGTGGACCATTTGATAAGGGACGGTGTCTGGAAGATCGATGAGGTACATAATCTTTTTTATCCGATCCATTGTACATTCTTTTTTCCCCATTCTCCCACCTTTTCTTTTTGTCAAACCTTCTCTGGCTGAATTTTTTATTGGCATTTGTTTGGAATTTTTTCAAAATCTGCCAGGATTTTTTTTACTGCATTTCAACACCAAATACAGTTTACCATATCAAATGCTTACTAAATCACCACATTATATACTCTTAGTTCCAGTAGGTATAAAATTACCAAAAGAAATCTTAAAAATACAAAATAAAAGATATCCCAGTAAAACTGACAGTTTCGCAAAGTTGCTCCAAAAATTCAAAATTCCGGATTTCAACTTAATTTCAATATATCTTATTAAAAAACTAAGAACCGGTTTACTAAATATCAAAGCAATCAGACTGGTAAATTTTGAGAAACAATTTTTTTTACCATAAATGAAAAAAATTGCCCCCCAAAATACAAAATTGCAGATTTCATCCTAATTTTAAATATATCTAATTAACATAAACCCTAGGAACCTGTACACTAGATATCAAAGCTACCAGATCAGAAGTTTTAGGAGAAAAATTTTTTGACCAAAAAAGGCAAAAATTGCCCCAAAAATAAAAAAAAATTGCCAGTTTCAACATACCTTCAATACATTATATTGAGATTAATCTTAGATACCTGTATACCAAATATCAAAGCTATCAAATCAGTAGTTTTTGGATAAAAATTTTTTATCAAAAATTGGGAAAATTGCCCCAAAATTACAAGTATGACAGTATCACTACAACTTGTACAAGCATGACTGACGTCATCCCGAGGAACAATGAATATTAAGTTTTATAGCAATCAGACGAGCGATTTCAGAGAACAAGGTTTTTTTGCCTAAAAAAAGGAAAAAATACCCTAAAAATACAAACATGCAAATTCCATCCCAATTTTTGCACACATAATTTAGAATACCTAAAGAAATCTGCATACCAAGTTTCCACCAAATCTGACCAATGCTTACTGAGTTTTAGCCATTTGCAGGATTTTTCCTTTTTTCCCCCTCATTTGCATATTTTTGGTACTGACATGTTCATTTGAACAAATTCACATCTCCACCCCTAGGTGCACCTGCAGACCAAATACTAAGACAGTAGATGCTACGGTTTAGGAGTTTTTGATGTGGACGGACATACATACATACATACACACGACATTTTTCCACCCTATAAGAATACCTCTCATTTGCATATATATATATATGCATATATGGGAGCTAAAAATTGAATGGACCATGCAGGAATGGGTCAAGAGCTTCCAAGGGTTTACAAGGAAGAAATAGAAATGAACAACGTGTGCATAGGGTTCTACAATATGATGAATGAATGGTGTTTCACAGGCAATTTCTCAACTTAAAATGATAATTGTACATGCCCTCGACAAATTACATCACTGGCTGAGTACATAGACATTTGCTTTATGTATCATCAAAAGTGACAAAAGTTGTATTGTGTCGATAAAGCAAAGTCAGAATTGCTATGATGGTTTTGCATTGTACTATCACCAAAGGCACTCAAACTGTATGATAAATGTTTGACTTTCTCGTATCAGAGTACCATTTCCTACACTTACCTGACTATTGTTAACCAAGCCTATTATACTTTCTCACCCAAGGTGGTATGGCCATATACTTTCACATAAAAAGGAAGTCTTGTGCCACAACTATGTACTGTCAAAAAGGAATATCTTAGAAGAATGATTCAAGGTGCTTATTAACTCTGAATGTTTATATCTCTGAAAAATATTTGTTACTGTAGACAAAATGAGAACTGTTTACACATATAATACCACTTTATTGTTTACCATAAAATGGTCAATTCATACACAGATGTATGAACCTCAGCAAGTAAAGTGTCATTTTCACAGAAATATAATCATACACGAGAGTGATATGGACAATAGCACTATGTAAACTATTCCAGTCAAATCAATATCAACCGTAGTTTCAGTATGTAAACCCTGTTAATGTTGTGACATAACTTTTGGGAGCACTTGCAGCTACATTTTGAACTGTATATCTTTTTATTTGAAAAAGAAATTGAATATGAATAGTATCAATGTGTCAGACATTACTTCCATGGTTCAGATATGCATAGGTAAGAGTTTCTCAATCTCGTGGATGACATTACTTTTAAACTTTCAGCCTACCAGTATTTGAATAACTATCACCTATTACCACGGAGCTTATTCTATAGGCTGGTGTTTTTTAGCTCATATTTGGCATGTGTTTAAATACCAAAAAGAGCTTATATGGTGAGTCAGTGGTGTCTGTATGTATGTGCGGATGTATGTCTGTCTGACGCAAAAGCTCCCAAACCGCCGCACCTACCATCTTTCTATTTGGTGTACAGGTAGACCCAGTTGTTGAGATGTGACTTTGTTCAAATGAACATGTCAGTGTCAAAAATATGCAAATGAGGTAAGAAAAGGGGAAATCCTGCAAATGTGTGGGAGTCACGTTATTAAATGAAATAGCCTACACATCTGAGTCAGCGTTTCTATGACCTATTTGTATGCAGTGTACCTATTATGTGTAGGAGTGGTGGCAGTGACGGAGACAGCCTACTCCACTGACCTTGAGTCATTTCCTGTCATTGTTTATGAACTGATACGTATTGGCAGACCAGCTGAAACCATGAAGGATTGTGTAGAAACATTCTTCAGCTATGCATGTTGCTAAAGTTGACCTACTTTACCTGAAGTTCAGACCTTATTTACTTTTGTCATTCTTGTTTTTCTGGTTTAAATATTTCTTGATGGACCAGTTCAAGCCAAATATGAGCACACTGTCCTTGACGATATTTTTAGCTCACATTTGGTTATACCAATGTGAGTTTATCGTATAAGCTGAAGTCAAGGCGTCTGTATGTATGTATGTACAGTATGTCCATCAACATCAAAAACACGCAAACTGCTGCACATTTCAGCTTGGTATTTAGTGTGTGGATACATCCTGGGCTATAGATGGGATTTATTCAAATGAAGCCTGCATTGCCAAAATTATGCAAATGAGCTTACAAAATGTGAAAATGGTCAAGAATTAATATCTCGAGAACCGCTGTTTTGATTTCTTTGAAAATTGTGTGCAAGTACCTTAGGTAAACCTTATACAGTTTTTAGCTCATATTTGGTTTTATATATAAATACCAAAAAGAGCTTATATGATGAGTCGGTGGCGTCTGTATGTCTGTATATTTGTGGGTATGTAAGTGTGGATGTATGTCCGTCACACACAAAGGCTACCATACCGCCAAAGTTACCGTCTCAGTGTTTGGTGTACAGGTAGATGCAGGGGTTGAGATGTGAATTTGTTCAAATGAACACGTCAGTGTCAAAAATGTTGAAATGAAGTAAGAAAAAGGGAAATCCTGCAAATGTGCAGGAGTGGTTGCAGTAACTGAATCAGCCCACACATCTGAATAAGAGAATTTTGACCTTTAATGTATTTGTATGCTGGGTACCTATTATGTTTGGGAGTGGTAGCAGTAACTGAAACAGCTAATTGGTCATTTCCTGTCATTGTTTATGAACTGTGACTTATTAACAGACCATGGATGTCTATTTTTGTACATCCATGGTTGAAAGATTCTCTGCTATGCATGTTGCTAAAGTTGACCTTCAGTACCTAAAGTTTCAGACCTTATTTACTTTTGTCATTCTTGTTTTTCTGGTTTAAGTATTTCTTGTCTTTTTTCTGGTTGTACTGTGCAGAAATTGTCATAACATCAAAGTATAATTTTCCTGCACTGAACAGATAGAAACAACACTTCTTGTTGATCTTTGTATGTACCAATTCTGATCAAATTTGAGCGACACCGTATAATTGCGGTATTTTATGAATATTGTAAAGATATCCTTAATTTTGTATTTTTACTGAAGGGTTTGGTGATTTTTCTCATTTTCAGTAAAAATTCTTCTTCTTTGAAACCACCTGCCCAATCGCTCTCAATTTTGGGTTGGATCTTTGCAAGGGTGTTACTCATCTAATTTGTTGAAATTATGACAAAATTGGGAAAATTACTATTTTGGAGCAATTTTGCCATTTTTCGTCAAAAAATCTTAAACAGTATTTTCTTTTTAAAACCCCTGGACAGACAGCTTTTATATTTGGTACACAGACGTACAGAGATGACAATAGTGAGATATGTGGAAATTGTCCTGAAATATACAAATTTGTATTAAGACAATATTGTCAATTTTGGTCAAGATTACTTGTTTGATAGCTTTGTAATTTGGTATAAAGTCCCGAGGGATGTTATTGGATACATTTTCTGCTCAAAGTGTTGGGAAACCCCCAATTTGTATATTTTAGGTAATTTTCTCAGTTTGTGACCTTAAATGACCTACACCAACCCAGGATGTGTTGTGAGACAGTTTTGTCATATTTGGTATCAATTTGTCGGAAAATTTGATCCAGAAAACAAAGCTGAGGTGGAGTTTTTCATTGCAGACCAATTTTTGCAACTTTTCTATGTAAGACATACAAGAACTGATGAGAAATTTGGATCAAGGATAATTCCAGATTTTTTAATCACCGCCCACAGTGGAAGGCATTTCACCATCTGTAACTACCTTAAGTGCTGTTTACATTAAAATGATAACACTCATGGCATAAACTAAAACCCCCAAGGTTGTAAATACATTTCCTGTCATCTGGGGTTATGTAATACCAAGGGATGGAACATTTGATATTCAGGAGGGGGTAGGGTCTAGAAGATTGATGAAGGTAGCATTACTCTTTTACCAGATTCCTTGTTCATTTTTTTTACCCATACCCACCTTTTCTTTTTATCAAACCTCTGTCTATTTTTTGTTGTTGATATTGGCTTATGTATTTAGGATCTGCTTGTCCCATTGCTATAGAAGTTGATATGCATGCTCCTAAAGATGACCTCCAGTACCTGGTTTAATATTTCTCGAATGGACCAATTCAAACCGAATGTGAGCACACTGTCCTTGATGGTATTTTTTAATTGTTTTTATCTGCATTTAGTAGTTTGCATGTGTGGGTATGTGCATGTTTGTCTGTATGCATGTATATATGTCATTTTCGTTATGTATATATGTGTATATGTTATATAATAAGTATATGTGATGTGAGTCTGCCACATTCTGTGTTGAGAGAGAGAGGTACCACTGCCCAAAACATAAACTTTATAGCTTTATCAACTTTGTCACCACAGTTTTTGGTGAAGAGGTATGTCATAGACTGAATATATTCTTTTAAATACAAATTTATAAAAATATAAAAAAATTGTGAAAAAAATGTGAATACAAACATGTAAAAAAAAAATGTTAAGTGCATTACGGAGTAATATTAAGCATTTGAAACTAGAAATGACAATTCCCTATCACTGGTACAGTGACTTGGTATTATGCTACGGTCAGTTTTCACAAAATCAAGACAGAACTAGCAGCATTGAATTTTTCCAGATTTTCTTTTTATTTCACATTATGAATATGCTTTGCAATTTGTTTCATAGCTGGGTTATTGAATCACTTGTTTCTAAGAGTGGGGATTCCGTTGAGCAGTTCCTACTCTTGAAGTCTCTCTAGGTGACTGGATGATGAAGTTGTGAGTTTGAATCCCATTGAGCATTTACTGAAATTTGATAGGATTTGATGTCGATTACTAAAAAAATGTGTGAAGTATCACCCTTTGTTCGAATATAAACCATTTACATTGACAACACAATCACCTCTTTACAGTTTGTAATTTTATTTCTGAAGTTCCACAATTTAATACAGCATCGCAATTTTATGAGTTTATTTGCGCCGTGTTATGCAATGTACGCTCTTTGGCTTTATGCCAGAATCACGCTGGAATACCGGTAGTTTAACCACCCTCTAACTTGCATGTTTGATTGGCCATCAATTTGCATCCTGTCACTTTGGGGTAGCAACACCTAAAAGTACCTACAAAGGATTATCCAGTCCCCTTTTCTCTGTAACGGAAAATAAGGAAGTATGAAGGGGTAGATGAGGGCCCATCTGAACACAGTGGGCAGTTGCGATGGCAATCTCATGCACTAATACACTAGCTTTATGGCATTGCTATACAGGATCTACGTTGTGTACTGGATAGTAATCCAGGGAAAGAATAAAGATGATGATTATAATTGTTCGACCTCTTGTAGGAGTACCATTTCCTACACTTACCTTATGTGTATTTTCAGAAATATAATCTTGATTGAAGAGTGATTCAAGATAATGAAAACTCTGAATGCTATTGAAAAAGATTTGTTACTGTAGACGAAAGGAGAATTGTTTACACGTATAATACTCATTTATTGTTTACCTTGAAATGGTCAATTCAGACACAGATGTATGAACCTCAGCAAATAGAGTGTTATTTAACGGAAATGTAATCACACAGACAGTGATATGAAGAGTAGCACTATGTATAGCATTACAGCCCAATCAATATCGTACAGTTTCAGTATGTAAACCCTGTTGTGACACAACTGTCGGAACACCTACAGCCATATTTCGATCTTTATATCTTTTTATTTGAAAACAAAATGAAATACGAATATCAATGTGTCAAATATTATTTCCAAACTTCAGATATGCATAGGTAAGAGTGTCTCGTACACGTTTTTTTAAACTTCCAGCCTACCAGTATTTGAGTAGCAAAACCCTATTAGCATGGTGCATACTGTGGACTATTTCATTTAACCGGAATTTCTTTTAGCTGAAAACAGATTTTCAATGTTTCGCCGTGATCTTATTTTCACTTTGTCTAGTCTGTCTACATGCAAAGTATAGAAAATAAAAAAATCACTCAGATTTTATTTTAGCGGAAAAAAGGTCCAGCAAAAATAGCGAATATAAATTCCAAGTGAAAATAAAGTAAAGTATTCCTCAGGTATTCGATTTAAAACTTTCTCATGAATGGTTTATTGTCTGCCAGTATCTGTGTGCGTGCGTGCATATGTGGGTACTGCCCATAGCATACACATACAAGCTTCCGTATCATCTGTCTCCACAATGTTTAGTGGAGAGGTGTGTCATAGGCTGAATATATTTAATGAATATGAACATATACAAATATGTAAAATCCACTAGAAAAGATGAATCCTTATCGTTGGTACAGTGACTGAGTATTTTGTTATTGTCAGTTTTCGCAAAATAATGACAAAACTAGCAGCAGTGAATTTTTTCCAGATTTCCATTTTTTATTTCCTGGTAAACAACGGTAACATGATCGACAATGTTTTTTTAGTCCCCACGACGAAGTCCGGGGGACTTATAGCTTGGGTCATGTCCGTCCATGCGTCTGTTCACGCAGACATGCCAATTTCTTTCAAACTTTGCACAAGGATAGTACCCTACCCCATACAGATGCACGTCGATTTGTTTCACAATGCGATCAAATTTGGCCGAGTTAGAGGATTTTTAGTTTACAAATCCATAGACTCCCATGTATAAGGCAGTTCTCCATAGACTTCCATGTATAAGGCAGTTCTCCATAGACTCCCATGTATAAGTCAGTTCTCCATAGACTCCCATGTATAAGGCCAAGAAAAATAAAAATTTAGTTTCTCATCGTATTCATAATGCAAAAAGGATGCAGTGACACAGTTTTAGTCCCCACGGATGAAGTCCAGGGGGCTTATAGATTGGGTCATGTCCGTCTGTTCGTCCATCCATTCGTCCATCCGTTCACGCAGATATCTCAGACATTTTGACAAAATGTCATGTGACCTTTGACCTCAAATATACATATTTGTCCATAACTCAGTAACCACAAGTGCTACACCCTTCATATATGGTATGATGGGACACCTTATGACGCCACATATTGTACCTTGTTAAATATGTGCATATCTAATTTTGAGTGAGCCAATAGAGCTAGAGGTCTGATTTTTGGTATATTATTATTATTATTATTTTATTTCTTAAAAGCGCACTACACTGCGTCTCAGTGCTCTTTACAAAACTAAAAATGTATTTCTGAGAAAATAAGCATAAAAAATAAAATGTCTATCTGGCAATAAAAAACAAAGTTACACTTTGTAATATTCCTTAAAAAGGTATGTCTTAACACTACGCTTAAAAGAATCAATAGTACAGTTTATGTCAGCATTAAAAGGGAGACCATTCCATAAAATAGGTGCTGCGACTGAAAAGGCACGGTAGCCGTAGTTTTTAGTTGTCTTGTTTGTGTCGCGCCTCAGTAAAACTACTTTGTCCGATGAACGAAGGGTGCGATTGGAAACACGGGCGTCTATTAGTGGACGGAGATAGTCTGGGCATTTTCCGGAGATAATTTTGAAAGTCATGAGAATGAGCTTAAACTTATTCTTTGCTCTATTGGTAACCAATGAAGCTTGTATAGGACCGTGTTATATGATCGAATTTCCTAGTACCGGTAACAAGCCTAGCTGCAGCATTCTGTACAGATTGTAATTTTTGTAGTTGGTAGCGACTGATTCCATATAGCAAGCTGTTGCAGTAGTCTAAACGCGATGTTACAAACGCGTGAACTAATTTCTCAGTTGTCGGAGTATCTATCAGGGAGCGAATTTTCCCTATTCTATGTAAGGCAAAATACGCCGATTTACATATGTTGTTATATAGGTATGGTATATAGGGATAACTTAGCAATACCATTTTTTTAACAAAGTGTCACGTGACCTCGGTGACCTTTGACCTCAAATATACGTATTTGTCCACAACTCAGTAACCACAAGTGCTACACCATTCATGTATGGTATGACGGGACACCTTATGACGCAACATATTGTACCTCATTAATTATGCACACATCTATTTCTGAGCAAGTCAATAGAGCTGGATGTCTGATTTTTGGTATATAGGGATAACTATAGGATAGAAATTTTTTGACAAAATGTCATGTGACCTCGATGACCTTTTACCTAAAATATACGTTTATGTCAATAAATAAGTAACCACAAGTGCTATGTCCTTTATATTTAGTAGGATGGGAGACCTTATGACAACACACGCTTTACCTCATTAATTATGCAAATATCTAATTCTTGGCAAGCGAATAGAGCTAGAGGTCTGATTTTTGGCATATAGGGATTAATTAGCAATACAATTTTTTTTCAAAATGTCACGTGACCTCGATGACTTTTGACCTTGATTATACATATATATGCATAACTCAGTAACCACAAGTTCTATACCCTTCAATTTTGATAGGATATTAGACCTTAAGATGTCACATCTTGTACCTCATTTATTTTGCACATATGTATTTCTTGGCTGGCCAATACAGCTAGAGGTCTGATCTTTTTTCCCGATTTAGAACCATAACACAGACATGCCTGATGTGTTTCAAATTGGGAACAACGACATAGACCTATGTGCCCATAGATCTCTACATATACACTGCAGTGATACTTCTTAATGACCATATTTCCCTGTCCCATCAAGACTAATACTCCTATTACAAGTGGGGAATATGTCATTGTCAATGACTTGTTTCATTTACGAAGGGAAGCCTATATTCCTTAATTTCAATTCATTACTATCATAAGATTGAGAGACCATAGACCCAAATTGTCAAGGCATTGTAAGGCAAATACTTTTGTATGACAATGTCGGAAAAACCTCAGAAAATTAATATTGTTTACTGGTATAAATTGCCTTCGTTGTCTAGGGATTTGGATTTCGACGACTAAGAAATAAGAGAAGTAGTGTCACACTTGTTTTGACTAAAACCGTTTACATCGACAACAACAATTTGGATCGATGTCACCTCACCTCACCTCACCTCATTGCAGTTT
Organism: Ptychodera flava; assembly: GCF_041260155.1. Classification (NCBI taxonomy): domain Eukaryota; kingdom Metazoa; phylum Hemichordata; class Enteropneusta; family Ptychoderidae; genus Ptychodera; species Ptychodera flava. Next base: position 24,678,235 of record NC_091945.1, on the reverse strand, counting down.
GTAATTTTAATTCTGAAGTTCCGCAATTTAATACATCGTCAAAATTTATGAGTTTATTTACCTTGTTCCACAATGTACACTCTTTTGCATTATGTCAGAAACACGTTTGAGTAGTTTGACTACCCTTTCACTTGAATGTTTGATTGGCCATCCATCTGCATCCTGTCGCATTTTGGTAGCAACGACTAAAAGTACCTACAATGGATTATCCAGTTTCTTCTTCCCTGTCACGCAAAATAAGGAAATATGTAGGGGTAGATAACGGCCCATCCGCTGAACACAGTGGGCATTTGTGGTGGCGATCTCGTTGACCAAAGACTAATATACCGGCTCAAGTCATTGCTACACAAGATCTGCGTTAAACCATCAAGATGATGATTGTAATGCCGAACAGAAGTACCGACTTTGTGGTCTGTATTTTCATCTTTCTGGCGTGCTGCTATATCTCCGCATCGGTTCCAAGTTGTAAAGTCTACCAATCCACTCATGTCGACTGTACATATCGAGATTTGACGTCGGTACCCAGGCACTTGCCGTCATCAACAACTCACCTGGACCTGTCCTACAATCACATTGCGAACCTTTTGCCAAGAGACTTCGAAAATCTTCACTCACTGGAAGAGCTGACCATGTGGATTGCTGACGATCTCCATATTGATTCTGGTACATTCGTTGGATTGCAGAGGCTGAGGTTGCTGAGATTCCTCGGCAACGGCTACCTTACATTTGGTAAGGAAACATTTAAACACCTCTCCAGCCTGCAAACACTCGAAAGTCCGATTAAGAGTGTCACATATATGCCAGAATACGTGTTCTCGAACCTGACCAATTTATCCAAGCTTTCAATACGTGTGCCTGCTCAGGTGAGAGCCGATTACACCCTTCTTACCATCGTCACTGTTGCGAGGCCTGCGATACTTAGAAGAATTCTCCTTTGACGGGGTGTCGTTTGCAAACTTATCTAGAGAATCATTTGCAGACTCGCAAAATCTTAAAAGAGTGCATATTGAGTTGTCATTTCTGGAGTGTGGGCAAATCGAAATATTGAATTCCTTAAAAAAACTTGAAACAGTGAGTTTTAATATGTTACATGTAAAAACAGTCTGTAATGTTACATTCTCAATTTTTCCAA